>NC_037672.1:36696859-36753383 GCF_003255815.1 Theropithecus gelada
GGATCTCAGCTCACTGCAAGCTCCGCCTCCCGGGTTCACGCCATTCGCCTGCCTCAGCCTCCCGAGTAGCTGGGACTACAGGCGCCCGTCACCTCGCCCAGCTAGTTTTTTGTATTTTTTAGTAGAGATGGGGTTTCACCATGTTAGCCAGGATGGTCTCGATCTCCTGACCTTGTGATCCACCCATCTCGGCCTCCCAAAGTGCTGGGATTACAGGTTTGAGCCACCGCGCCCAGCCGAATAATACCTTCTTTAAACTATTTTAAATACTTTAAAATAAGGATTAAAAGAGTTAATTCAAATAAAGTATCTGGCATAAACTAAGCTCTCAACTAAAACAAATACATAGATATACTCTCAATTTGGGCATTCGTAACACTTCTGATTGTTCTTTTTTGTTTTTTTGGTTTTTTGTTTTCTTTTTTCTTTCTTTTTCTTTTTTTAATGAGACAGGGTCTCACTCTGTCTCCCATGCTGGAGTGCTCGAGTGCAGTGATGCAATCATGACTCACTGCAGCCTCAACCTCCCAGGCTCAAGTGATCCTCCTGACTCAGCCTCCTGAGTAGCTGAGACTACAGGTGCACACCACCACACTCGGCTATTTTTTTTTTTTTTTTTTAGAGATGGGGTCTCACTATGTTGCCCAGGTTGATCTTGAAGTCCTGGGCTCAAGCAGTTCTCTCACTTCAGCCTCTGAAAATGTTGAGATTATAGGCGTAAGTCACAGTACCTGGCCTATGATTGTTCTTTAAAGTCTGATAACATCCAAATAGACATGAACTTATTAACACTAGATAAAATGTCAGCTATAAAAAATATTTCTCCAAGTGTTTTAAATAATAAAGGGTTTATTTAACAAATATTTGTTGAGCATCTATTATGTGCCAGGCACTATTCTAGGAACTGGGGATAGAGCTGTGAATGAAAAAGACAAATTCCTGCCTTTGTGGATATAGTGGGTGAAGTAGATAATAAAAATACAAATCTGTAAAGCATGTAGTAGATGAGATGATGGTACATGTTAAGGAGAAAAGTAAAGCAGTAGAGCAGTGGGGAGGTGAAGGAAGGGAGGGCAAAAGGTATGTAGATATCCAGGGAAAAGTATCCCAGGAAAATGCATGGGGTAAAAAGCCCTGAGATGGGATTATTCCTGTCTTGCCCCCGGAGCTACAAGAAGACCAGTATGGCTGCCTTGGAATGAGCTGGGAAATGGGATGCATGATAGAGGTTGGAGGATGGGGGTGCTGCCCCAGAAGCCAGGCGGAGTTAGGGTTTAAGAGGCAGAGAGTAGCAACCATCAAGTGCTGCTGACAGGTTATGTTAGGATGGGACTCGGAATTGTCCATCAGATTTGGCCACAAGTAGAAGTCACTGGTGACCTAGACAGGAGCAGATTTGATGGCATGGTGGGATGAAGGCCTGATTTCAGTGGGTTTAAGAGTCAGTAACTGGACACCTTCAATACTAAAATTGCTTTAAAGGAAAGGAGAGTTGCCAAGCATGGCAGCTTGTGCCTGGAATCCAGCTACCGAGTTGGTTGAAGCAGGAGGATTGCTTGAGCACAAAAGTTCAACACCAGCGTAGGCCACATGGCAAGACCCTGTCTCTAACATAATTAAAAATTAGCTAGGAATGGTATCGCATGCCTGTGGTCCCAGCTACTTGCAAGACTGAGGAAGGAGGATTGCTTGAGCCCAGGAATTTGAGGCTGCAGTGAGCCACGATCTTGTCACTGCACTCCAGCCTGGTCAATAGAGTGAGACCCCATCTTTAAAGATAAAATTAAATTAAATTTAACAAAAAACAAAGAGAAGGAGAAAAATAGGTCAGTACCTGGAGAGGAAGTGGGGTCAAAAAGGACTGGGTTGTTTTTCATATGTAAGATGAGAAATAATAGTATGTTTGTATATGCATGGGCTCAATGGATTTGGGGAGAACTTTTGCCAATACAGGAGAGAAAAAGAAGAATTCCTAGAACGAAGTCCTTGAGTAGAAGGGAAGGGATGGGGAATAGCAGACAAGTGACAGGTTGGCCTTGCTGGGAAACACAGGTGTTCCTTGCTGCAACAGGAGAGCAGGTGGAGTGAATGGGCACAGACAGGTGTGCTGACTGACACGCAGCAAGTTCTCTTCAGGTGGCTTCTAATTTCCTAGTGATTTAGAAAGCCAGTTCCAGAGATGGAGCCTAGCGTGAGGAGCTTTTGGAGGAGACAGCAGGTACAAATAGTCATCTGGAGGGGCAGAGGCACACTAACGGGTTCCCTTACAGTCAAATGTCATCATTTACAGTGAGATCCATCAACGAGGTGATGTGTGTTTCCCTTCCCCGTTCAGCTGCACTAAAGGATACTTAAAAGAATGAGGTGTCAGGCCAGGCACAGTGGCTCATGCCTGTAATCCTAGCACTTTAGGAGGCCAAGGCGGGTGGATCACCTGAGGTCAGGAGTTCAAGACCAGCCTGACCAACATGGTGAAACCCATCTCTACTAAAAATACAAAAAATTAGCCTGGTGTGGTGGCAGGCACCTGTAATCCCAGCTACTCAGGAGGCTGAGGCAGGAGAATCACTTGAACCCAGGAGGCAGAGGTTGCAGTAAGCCGAGATGGTGCCATTGCACTCCAGCCTGGGCGACAATAGCAAAACTCCATCTCATAAAAAAAAAAAAAAAAAGAGGTGTCATTGAAGAAAGAGTAGATACTTGAATTTGATGTAAAAAAGAAATGACAAGGTTCCCAAGAAAAACAATTGGTTTTGAGAGAGATGCTTTCTAATATTAATGAGCTATCATAATCAGCAAGAACTGAAGGTGAAAGATGAGATCTTCATAGTTTGGAAGTTTTATTAAAAATTCAATGGGAGAAATTTTCCTCTGATTAAGTAAGAAATGTTAATTATTCATATCACCTGCTAATAGAAAAATTTTAATTAAAGTTTTAGGTGTATGAACTCCACTTAAATAATTTAAATACTTTCATTAATCACTAACATACATTCGATGTATTTCTTTTTTCAAAATAATATACATGAACACCTCACCCAGAAACTGAGAAGTACTTTTCCTACATCATTTGCTGTGTAAAATAACCCCATATGGGAGGTAGCTAAATCAGAAATTATCTTATGTTTAGAGAAATAAATACAAAATCCTTTAGCAGCCAAGTTACCAGTTGAGGGTCACAGGGCTATTTAGTCTCAGACCTGGAATTTGAAACTGATTCAAAAGAGTCATCTCTCAATCTCCTATAGATGCAGCTATTGTGAGGGAAATGAACATTAGAATACAGAAGTCATAGAACACTTAGACACCACAAAATTAGAAAATTTGCGTCTGGCAATCCATGAATCTCCTACCAGTTGCCCAACAGCCCCACTGGCTTTTCTCTGCTGTATTAGTTTATTCTTGCATTACTGGGTAATTTATAAAGAAAAGAGGTTTAACTGACTCATAATGCTACACGTTTTATAGGAAGCATAATGCTGGCATCTGCTTGGCTTCTGGGGAGGTCTCAGGAAACTTAAATTCATGGGAGAAGATGAAAGGGATGCAGTCCACCTTACATGGCCAGAGCAGGAGGGAGAGAGAGAGAGGAGGGAGGTGCTACACACTTTCAAACAACCAGATCTCACGATTATTTACTCACTCACTATTGCCACAACACCACCAAGGGGAATGGTGTTAAACCATGAGAAACTGCCCTTATGATCCAACCACCTCCCACCAGGCCTCACCTTCAACATTGGGGATTATAATTCAGCATGAGATTTGGGTGGGGACACTGATCCAAACCATATCATCTGCTGTGCCAGTTCTTATGGTGCTTCAACATCAGGCAGTGGCTGGACCCATTGTAGCCAGAGTCCCAGGCCCAGGGAAACAAGCTTCAAACCTCGGGATCCCATCTGGGCCTGCATTTGCTGGCTGCCTACCTCAGTATTCACTCTCCTTTATTCCTTACTACTTGAAATGCTGCCTTGTATTTTGGCATGTGGCTTCCTGGAGAATAACAAATACATTTCTGCACCTCCTTGCGTCCAGGTGAGTCAATATTACTAAGTGCTGGCCAATGAGATATAAGCAGAGAGGCATGGAAACTTTCAGGAAGCCTCCTCAAAAGTCAGCTGCATCTCCCTTGGCCCTTTCTCAGTTCTGCTTGGGAAGATACTGTGACTGGTGGTGCTATTGTTATCATCTTGGACCCTGAGGCTGAGGGGCCACACACTAGGGATGATAGGATGATGAACTAAAAGTCTCTTGGCAGGTCCTTAGCAACTTTGTGGAGCCACCATCCCAGCCCTGGATTATTTATCTCTGGACCTTGTTTTCAAGTGAGAGAAACAAACTTCAATTTTGTATAAGCCATTGCTTTTTTATTTTCTTTTTCACGTATAAAACCCAACTAGCAAATATGCCAACTCTTAAATAAGAGCTGGGACTAGAGTCACTGGTAGCAAGCACAGAAAATCTGGGAAGAAGAGGGAGAACACGCCTATTGTACCATTGTTGTGCGTTCCTTATCTTGTCATCTCACTGGTTTCCCACTTCTTCACAGTCTGTGAACACCACCTTAATAAACTATTGCAGGCCTATTTTGGAGATCTAAAATTAATAAGGAATTAGTTAATTAATTAATGTTCTATCTTCGCTACTGAGCCCTACGTTAGTATTCTCAAAGTCTGGTCCATTAACTACCTGCAGGAGAATCTCCTGGGGAGGTTGTTAAATCTCTACAGCCTCATGCCCAAACACAGACCTGTCATGGAAGAATGCCTCCAGTAAGTGTTAGGAATCTGTATGTTTAACATGACCTCCACCTGATTCTTAGGCCCACTTAAGTTGAAGGCTAGTCCTGCAGTCTCCCTTTGTGTGTCACTCATGGGTTTGCCTTTAAAAATAAGTTGCCTTGGCCAGGCACGGTGGCTCATGCCTGTAATCCCAGCAATTTTGGAGGCCAGTGTAGATGGATCACCTGAGGTCAGGAGTTCGAAATCAGCCTGGCCAACATGGTGAAACCCCATCTCTACTTAAAATACAAAATTAGCCAAGTGTGGTGGCACATGCCTGTAATCCCAGCTACTTGGGAGGCTGAGGCAGGAGAATCGCTTGAACTTGTGAGGCAGAAGTTGCAACGAGCCAAGATCATGCCATTGCACTCCAGCCTGGGCAACAAGAGCAAAACTCCATCTCAAAAATAAATAAATAAATAAGTCGCCTTTGTTTATCACCTCTATATTCCCCAGTGCTTTACCCTGGTGGGCCATAAATGTGCAGATAAATAAACAAATTCTATATTTGTATTTCTGCGTTTTCATTTATAAGTTTTTGTCATCTACACTACCTCAGTCAATTCTTATATCAATTCTTTGGGGTAGCAGGGAAAGGGTTATTGTTGTTTCACAGAGACCAAAATAGAGCTGAGATCATAAGTGGTCTTTTTTACTATTTTAGAGTTTTAAAAACTAGGATTCAGACTGAGATCTCACTCAGAGGTCAAGCCTCTTTCCTCCACGCCTGCTGATCCTGGGTGATCTAGAATATGCATTTATCTAAAGAGCTAAAAATGCTTTATTCTGAATATCTCATTCATCCTCATAATATAACTATGCATTTGATATACATCCATCATCAACCATCTATATATGTATTAGTTTGTTCTCACACTGCTATACAGACATACCTGAGACTGGGTAATTTATAAAGGAAAAAGGTTTAATTGGCTCATGTTTCTGTGGGCTGTACAGGCTTCTGCTTCTGGGAGACCTCGGGAAACTTACAATCATGGTGGAAGGCAAAGGGGAAGGAAGCAAGCACATTTTCACACAGCTGGCAGGAGAGAGAGAGAAAAGGGGGAAATGCTACACATTTTTAAACAATCAAACCTCATGAGAACTCACTCGCTCTCACAAGAACAGCAAGGGGGAAGTCCGTCCCCATGATCCAGTCACCTCCCACCAGGCCCCTCCTTCAACACTGGGAATACAATTCGACATGAGATTTGGGTAGGAACACATAGCCAAACTATATCAAAATATAACAAACAATTCACCATCTTTGCAACTAGTGTCATATTGAGTGAAAATCTTGTTATTGATATTGCATGGAGATACAACCATTGCAAGTTTCTAACCTTGCAAGGTATGATTCAACATTTCAGTTCAAGTCAACACAAATTAATTGAACTTCTACAAAGTGCTAGATGTTGTATTAGATAGTGAGACACAAAAACAAAATGAGCAAATATAGCTTCTACTGTTAAGGATGGAAAGTGCTGGCTGTTGAGAACAGAAGACTACTTTAGGCATAATGCCAAGGTTTTGACCAATGTGTCAGAGTACTCAAAGTGGGAGATTTTAAAGATTTGCTTGTGGAGGGATCTGCAGTATTGGCAGTGCTGGTATCTAGCTGTTACCCTGGTGCTGGACTACATTATACTCTTGTAATTTTAACTGTGGACCCATAGGGATCATTATTAATGTGCTTCAAATGTGTAAGCCTTGAAAATATACATTTAACTTCAGAGGCAGATGTTGTTTAGAATTGGGCTTTCAAAACTTGCTGTATAGAAGCATTTATGATAGATGAATCCCCCACTGCCAAAGAAACCACACAGGAAGTCACAGACAGATGGCAATGACAGAAGCTCTAGAGAGCACATAATGATATTCCATATGGCATATTGTGTGTGGCTCATAAAAGTGGCTCTAACATCCAGAAATGAATTAACCAGAAATCACATAGGAAATAAATCTTCTTTTGTGACCTTCATTACAGTCCAGGAGTCCACTGCAAATCAGCACACATTGCAGCAAGAATAAGTATGACAGAGGTAGGGAGAAAAAACACAAATTTAAATGAAAATGAAATGCAAAGTAAACAATCAGCAATAATTTATATACAATTACAAAGCTTCAGTGGGCTAGTAGAGCTAGATTATAGTCCTAACTATTGGTTGGACAGATGTCAAGATTTTACACAAATAGTTAGAATTTTAACATGGGAGCAATATTCTAAGGGGTGAGCACACCATAACCCATAATCCAAATAGGATCTGCTGCCTGTTTTTGCACAGCCTGTTAGCTAAGAATGGATTCTACATTTCTAAAGGGTTGGGGAAAAGCAAAAGAAAAGTAATAGTTCATGACACATAAAAATTAGATGAGGCTGGGCATAGTAGCTCATACCTGTAATCACAATGATTTGAGAGGCTGAGGAAAGGCTGAGGAAGGAGGATCGCTTGAGCACAGGAGTTTGAGCCCAGACTGGGCAGCACAGTGAGACTCCATCTCTACAAAAACTTTTAAAAAATTAGCCAGGCATGGAGACACACACCTGTAGTCCCAACTAATTTAAGAGGCTGAGATGGGAGGATTGCTCGAGGTAGGGGCTGCAGTGAGCTGTCATCGTGCCACTGTGCTCCAGCCTGGGCAACAGAGTGAGATCACGTCTTTAAAAAATTTACATCAAATTCAAGTTTCTACTGGGACTCCCAATAGACTTCCAAAACTTCCAATAAAGTTTTATTGGAAAACCACCAGGCTCACTTGTTTCTGTGTTGACTACAGCTGCTTTTGTGCTGCAACAACAGAGTTGAGTCGTTATGACAGAGACAGTCATAATATGCAAAACTAAACTAAAATATTCACTGTCTGCCTTTTACAGAAAAAATTTTCTGGTCCTTTTCCTAGCTAACTTCAACAATTTAAAAATGAGAAACTGAGGCCTATGTTAGGTCATGAGGAGAGAGCCCTCATGGATTTATAAGGGATTAGGACCTTCATAAAAGGGCTTGAGGGAGTGGATCTTCTCCCTTCCATCCCTTCCACCAAGTGAGGACACAGTGTTTGCTCCATTCAGAAGATGCAGCAACATGGAGCCATCCTGGAAACAGAGCAGCCTTCACCAGACACCAAACCTGCCGGTGCCTTGATTTTGGACTTCTCATCCGCTGGAACTGTGAGAAATAAATTTCTATTCTTTACAAATTACCCAGTCTGTGGCATTTTGTTACAGCAGCACAAATGGACTCAGACACATTTTAATGTAGTTTTTTGTACTAATAGATAATGGCTTGACATGGTACCAAGTTAGAAACGGACAAAAAGGTGTATGATAGAAAGTGAGTCTCCTTCTTACCCAATCTCCCAACCATACAATTCCCTCTTCCAAAGACAAATACGGCTACTGAGGTCTTGTGTCTTCTTCCATAGGTATTCCATGAAGAAATAAGCATACATCTATTCTTTATTTTATCCAACATTAAAATATCATATATACTACTCTGTACCTTGTTTTATCACTGAGAGTACATTTCAGAGCTTATTTTATGTCAAAATACTGGGTCACAGTTAAATCTAAAAACATTTGGAATGTTTTTTAAGGCAGCTTACTGACACATAATATATGATGAAATAATATGTTTCCAGACCCTACTACCAGGTAGTATACGCATGGGGATAAAAATCTTTGATGCTTAAATTTCCCTCAATAGCCTCCTTTTTTCTCTATTATTCAGTCCTCCTCCAGCACCTGTGCCTCTCTGCTTCTGGTCCTGGATGAAACACCACACACCACAGATATAGGTCCCAGCTTCCCATGTGCTTCTAAGGGGCATAACTGGAAAGTGTGAATCTTGACCAATTGGGAACAGGACGTACCAGGAGTCCATCCTTTCTCTCTCACATGGACAACTTTGAGATGCCTCAGAGATACTTGTAACTCTTTGGCCGAGTGCAATGCTGCTATCTCTTTCTAATCCGTTGACCTAGTCTGCATGGTAATTCACTGCATTGCACCTTCTCTTAGCTCACTTCCCTTTTGCCTCACCCTCACTACCCTAGGCTTGTACCTTCCAAATACTCTTAGTTTTGCTTGCTAGAGAACTTGATCTTGGCCAGTATAGATCTGCCTAATTATTTTAATAGCTGCATATTTTAATTTATGGATGTAAATTATGGATGTATTTAACCAGTCCTCTACTGGTGAACATTTAGGTGATCATCAATTTTTTTTTTTGCAGGCATGAATATTTAAAATATTAATTGATTTGGGGCTGCTATCCTTTTATATCATCTCTTATTTGATGATGTCACTTTGCTAAAGAATTATTATTTTTATCCTAAAAAAATAAAAGCTAAACATTTTAACGAAGATCTGGCACTTGCTTTTCTAGAGGGATTCATTTTCTACCTCTTATTTTTAAATCTCACAAGCTGGCAATTCTGAGCTACATTCCCAGAGCTCTCTTGAACCTCTCACTGCCTTTGCACAGACTGTCCTCTCTGCCTGGAACGTTTCCCCACAGACTATCTGCTGGGCAAACTTCTATTACTCTTTAAGCCACTGTCTATGTGAATCTTTCCATGAATCCTTCTCCAGTATCCTTCTGGGTAGGGACTTCTTTTTTCATGATTTAACTCTACCCTGAACCTGTCACCATTATAGCAGTTATGTCAGAAATTAACCATTGGTTTGCATTTTTGTTTCTTCGCTGGTCCGTAAGTTATCTGTGGACAGGAATCATATTTTTCTTTGTAACTCCAAAACTGTAAAAAATCAACAACAGTTTATTCACAAAAGCTACACCACACTTGCCTCTAGGGACATCAACTATGATCCAGCTAAAGTGGATTTGGTGCCCTTTTCAACGAACATCTAAAGCTTCTGTCAGAGGCATTTGAACCAGAGCAACTCCATCTTGAATAGCAGCTGGGTAAAATAAGGCTGAGAGCTACTGGGCTGCATTCCCAGGAGGTTAGGCATTCTTATCTTTTTTTGTTAAGACCAAGTCTCGGTGTCGCCCAAGCTGGAGTGCAGTGGGGAGATTTCAGTTCACTGCAACCTCCGCCTCCCGGGTTCAGGCAATTCTCCTGCCTCAGCCTCCTGATTAGCTGGCCACGTTGGCCAGGCTGGTCTCAAACTCCTGACTTCAGTGGATTTGCTCACCTCAGCCTCCCAAAGTGCTGGGATTACAGGCATGAGCCACCGTGCCCGGCCTGGTTATGTGTTCTTAGTCACGGGATGAGATAGGAGGTCAGGGCAAGATGCAGGTCACAAAGACCTTGCTGATAAAACAGAATGTGGTAAAAGAAGTGAGTCAAAACCCACCAAAACCAAGATGGTGACAAAAGTGACCTCTGGTCATCCTCATGGCTCATTTTGTGCTAATTATAATGCATTAATGCTAACAGACACTCCCACCAGTGCCATGGTAGTTTACAATTGCCATGTCCAGAGGTTACCGTATATAGTCTAAAATGGGGAGGAACCCTCAGTTCTGGGGAAATCCCCACCCCTTTTCCAGAAAACTCATGAATAATTTACCCCTTGTTTAGCATATAATCAAGAAATAACTGTAAGTATACTCAGTCAAGCGGCCCATATCACTGTTCTGCCTATGGAGTAGCCACTCTTTTGTTTCTCTACTTGTCTGATAAACTTGCCTTCAGGATACTTTGTGGAATCACCCTGGATTCTTTCTTGCAAGAGGTTCAAGAACCCTCTCTTTGGGTCTGGATAGGGACCTTTTCTGATAACACTTCTACCCATATAACAAATATTTTGCCCCATATATCTGTCCAAAAAAAAAAGAGAGCGTGTATTCCTAAGGAAGACATGGCTCCGTTAAGTGAGTTAGCTGCTGCTAACTTATCTTATGTAAGTCACTCCCATTTTGTAAGTTTCAATTTCCTCACTGGTCAATTGCCTGTAATAATACTTACCTTGTGGGGTTGGCTATGAGGATTAAATGTAACAACACATGGGTGTATATTGTCTTTCCTGCACCTGGAATAAGGAGGGTGCTCAAAAAGTGTTAGCATTTCTCTCCATTGCTTTCTCTTTAGGGTTATATTTTTGTGTAAATTGTGCAGTCTCTTTATTTTAAAAATGTTTTGAGATCTGTAACAACACCACAATCACACAAGCAGTATTTTATTTATTTTACTGACATTGGCTTAGTTACCAAAATTGATTAGAGCTTTCTGTTGGGAGTGTTACCCTTTGATGGTCTGGATTAACTCTCCAAGTGTTGAAATAATAAACTATTTTTTAAAACATTACCTTCAGTTCCAGTGATCACATGAGAAGCTAGAGATCTCCCATGAATGGATGAGCAGTGTAGTTTTACACAAAATAGAGACTAATACTTTAGGGCATTGGAAAAGTCTCAGTCACCAAAAGAAAAAAAATTTGAAAATTGATACTACTTAAATAAAATCATTGTTGAAGTGGGAGGCAGTCATGGGGGAAACTTGGGTAGTTATTGGTTGGACTTTGTTTTTATTTGCAATTACTTGGGGCAGGCTGGAAGAGAGAAAGAGTGATACGAAAATCTGTTCAGTGCCTTGAAGTTCTAATGGGGTTAACCGGCCCTGCCCGTTGCCATCCACAGGAATTTCTTGAACAGAATTTGAAGATGAAGAGCTGAGAATGAATCTCAGGCAAGGCCTTCCACCCAGAACATGGAAGATTCCTTAAAGATATTATAGGAAAAATGTATTTCTGATGTGGTACTAGCAGCCTCAACCAGAGCTGTTGTGATAGGCATAACTAGAGCTCCTTTCTTGCAAAACCAAGAAGCTTGTGGTCTCCTAAATCCTGTTTCTCCCCTTCTTCCTCCTTGCAGCCATTTCATTGCTTGCTTGCTGCAGACAGTTCGTTGGCTACCCAACAACCAACCATCCCACTTCTTCCCTGCTAACAGAATGTCAATCGGTAGAAATCCATTCACCCGAGCAAGGGAGGCATTCACTCCTGCAGCAGGCGATTAATCATGTTTGGTCTAAATCTTCATGTTGTTCCATTCTCTTTGACAGTGTTGTGTTAGAGGTCAGCATGTGAGCCTGTTCTGACCAAAGAGATACAGGAAGAAGTTGGCTGGGGAAATGCCCTACTCAGATAAATGACAGAACCTCAGAGGGATAAAGTCCTTATGTAGTAATGTAGTACTCCTGCTTCTTCATTGTACCTTGGAAAGCTGATGTGAAGGCAAAATACCTAAGGCTACAGCAGCCATCTTGTGACCATGAGGCAATGAGACTAAGAATAGAAGCCACTAGCTGAGCATGTCCTCCTTCGGACTAGGCAGGGATCCTTAGTGACACTGTGGAGCCTCAGAACAAACCCCGGAGCCACCCCCTGACTTCTTGTTCAGCAAAATTAAATGCTCTTTGAGTTTAGCTGCCACTAACTGGTTTTGCTGCTAATTTAGTCAAAACCCTTTCTAACCAATGCATTTTCTTCCCTAGAGAACTTTCCATGTTGTTATTTGTAAAAAATGGAAGGTCGGGAACATTAGGATGTGAGATTTTTTTCAGATTTTTTTTGCATTTTTCCCCCTTCACTTGCCCTGTTACACGGATAAGAAAAAGCTGTGATATGCCGGGTGTGGTGGCTCATGCCTGTAACCCCAACAGTTTGAGAGGCCGAGGCAGGTAGATTTGAAGTCAGAAGTTCAAAACCAGCCTTACTAACATGGTGAAACCCCATGTCTACTAAAAATACAAAAATTAGCTGGGCAGTAGTGGCATGGGCCTATAATCCCAGCTACTTGGGAGGCTGAGGCAGGAGAATCGTTTGAGCCCAGGAGGCAGAGGCTGCAGTGAGCTGAGATCGCACCATTGTACTCTAGCCTGGCCGACAGACCGAGACTCAGTCTCAAAAAACAAAACAAAACAAAAAAACACAAAAGAAAAAGCTGTGATGATTTTATAAAAACCTTTAGAACTCATAATTTAGCTTTCTAACTCTCTTTGCTGTCACAAGTTTTAGTTTTCAATATCTTATTCTAAACATTTTTTTCCAAAAGATAGCCAAAGCTATGGGAACAGGAGTTTTCTTAAAAGAAAAAGAAAAAAACGGAAGCACCTTTCTTTTGGACCTAAAATGTCTCACATCTCAGCTTTTCTCAGTTCTCTGGAAACCATCTTCCTCTGTGCTCTGATGGTTCCTGCTCCTTTCAAATTCTGACTTGCATATGGCATTGAATTACCATGTTGCCGATTCCAGCTCTAATTCTTTTTTTGGGGGGGTGGGGGTCGGATTCTCGCTCTGTTGCCCAGGCTGGAGTGCAGTGGCGTGATCTCGGCTTACTGCAACCTCCACCTCCTGGGGTCAAGCGATTCTCCTTGCCTCAGTCCCCGGAGTAGCTGGGACGACAAGCGTATGCCACCACACCCAGCTAATTTTTGTATTTTTAGTGGAGAAGGGGTTTTGCCATGTCAGCCAGGCTAGTCTCGAACTCCTGACCTCAAATGATCCACCCACTTTGGCCTTTCAAAGTGCTGGTATTGCAGGTGTGAGCCACCATGCCCAGCCTCCAGTTCTAATTCTATTCGATTGGTGCAAAAGTAATTGTACCAATTAAAACTTTTTGCAGCAAAACTGGTTAGGTAAGAGGTACGGATAACTGTCGTTAGTCATTGCTGCACTCTAGAGACAACCTTTACCTCAAGTTCTTAAGAAAGTTTCTAAAGAAATGCTCACAAGCCAATTCATGGCCTCCCCAGGGGTCAGGGTCTACCCGTGGTCCAGTTGACTGTGACTATTCAGAAGATCACACATCACATACAAGGGTGCCTAAGCCCATCACTTCAACAGGCAGCAGGGAAGGAATCTATTAGTTAGACAATAATAAAAGAAATACCTGGAATAGGTATCATTTAGCTGTTTTCACGCTAATAAAACATGAATAAGATTCTCATGTATTTGTAAGACATCAGTTGACATAAACCTGCAATTACATTTTGTGTCCTGATCAGAGGGAAAAGTCATGAGGATGTGAGAGGCCTCCCAGAGATGTCTACCTCTCAATGTCCAGAACCTGTGAACACGTCACCTTACATGGTGATATGGTTTGGTTATGTGTTCCCACCCAGATCTCATCTCAAATTGTAATCCCCGTAATCCTCACGCATCCAGGGAGAGACCTGGTGGGAGCTGATTGGATGATGGGGCGGTGTTCGCCATGCTGTTCCTGTGATAGTGAATGAGTTCTCCTGAGGTCTGATGGTGCCATAAGGCAGTTTTCCCTGCTCTTGCTTGCTTTCTCTCTCACCTGCCACCACGTAAAATGTGCCTCCCTCCCCTTCTGCCATGATTATAAGTTTCCTGAGGCCTCCCCAGCCACGTGGAACTGTGAGTCAATTAAACCTCTATTCTTTATAAATTACCCAGACTTGGGTATGTCTTTATAGCAATGTGAGAACGAACTAATACACATGGCAAAGGGAAATGAAGGTAGTAAACAGAATGAAGGTTGCAAATCAGCTATTTTGCAACAGGAAGGTTCTCTTGGATTGTCTGGAGGGGCCCAATATAATCCCAAGGGTCCTTCAATGTGGAATAGGGAGGCTCGGGGGCAGAGTGATGGAATGTGAGATAGGCTACAGGCCATGGTGACTTTGAAGATGGGAGGGGGCCCTAAACCACGGAATGCGGGTGGCCTCCAGAAGCTGGAAAAGGCAGGAATGCAGACCTTCCCCTAGAGCCTCCAGAAAGGGAGGCAGTCCTGCCCACACCTGGATTTTAGCCCAGTGAAACCCATTTTGAATTTTTTGCCTCCAGAACTGTAAGATAATAAACTTGTATTGTTTTAAGTCACTAATTTTGTAGTAATTTGTTATGGCAGCAATAGAAAACTAATACAAGGGATAAAATGGGTACAATTATATGCTGTAAATATATTCTCCTTCAGCCCAGACAACACGACCATGAGTTAGTATTATTATCTCTCTCTTCCTAATAAGGAAATGTAAGCTAAGGGATCATACAGGTGGTAAGGAGCAGAACTGTTTAGTTCTTTCATTCTTTCAAGCAAACCATAAGTACCTCTTCAGAAGACAGTCTTTGGAGCAGTGGTTCCAAAATGTAGCTGTACCTTTAAATCATTTGGCATCTTTAAAATATTCCGATGCCGGGTTTGCATGCCCAGGCATTGCCATTTAATTGGAAGGGGGTGCAACCAGGCCATCAGTAATTCAAAAGCTCTGCAGGCAATTCTAATGTGCAGAAAAGTTTGGCAACCAATATTCTGGAGGAAGGTATATAGGGCCTTGATGCTAAATGGAGTCATTACAGTTACTTTCCCTGCTTGAAGTGGCTTCTTTTGCTGTGGTTCCCACCTGGGCTGCCCAATTCAATCATCTTGAGGCTTCTAGAACATACTTATGTTGGCTTCTCCCTTATAGATTCCGATCCAATGATCTAAATTTGGACCAGGATGTAGTTTTAAATCTCCCCAGATGATTCTAAAATTTAATCAGAGTTGAAACCCCCTATATAAGGAGGACACAATGGAATCCTACCTGTTTTGTAAGTTATTTTGAAAACTCTGGGTATTGGCGGAAAGGAAAGGAGGTTTGCAAAGCAAAGCTAAGTGTTTCCAGCTGCCCCTGACAGGAAGTGTTGACACATATTTGCAGAACTTCTCTATCAGCGTTGAGCAAGTTTGTGCTGTTTTTGAAGAACAGCCAAATAGTCAAATGAACACTTGTAACCTAGGATTCATAAGAAATATAAAAAACAAAGTGTGTTGAAGGTATTTTAGAAAGAGTGCTACGAAGCTGTCTTGAGTTGCCCTTGAGCATGCAAGATGGATAAGGTTGTTGTCCTTAAGGACTCAGCCATTCAGTGAGAAATTGCTGCAGACAAGGATATGTGTGTGGTGCAACATTATCTCCCCCACAGGTTTCTAATTGCAAAGGGAAAAAAATACCATTTCTGCAAAGAGGAAAAAATTAAATTTCAATAGAAAGTTCTGGCAGTTACCAGCCACATCAATGGACGGTTTCAGTCTCAATCTCAACATTATGTTTCCCGAGTTATTTCAATGGCTTTCCTCACGGTCATCTCAGGAAATGGGTCACCCTCTGGACACCAGCTAGAGTTGCCTGATCCCCTATTGCAAGCAGCTGGTACCTTACTTTTGTCAGATACATAGGTAAAAGACAAAGTAATATGTGTAAACATAGTGTGATCTGATTGAGTTTTTTAATGGCATATTGTAATTTATGTATCCAAATGTTGTCTTCAAAAGCCTTGCACAACACAGTTTTGGAAGTCTGCGTTTTAGAATCACCTGAAGAGTCTAGTTTACATTCTTCTTCACTGGTCACATACCTTTGTGTTTTAAGGGCGTATCTGATTTGTGTGAACAGCTAACTATCACTGAGGGTCACATGTGCTAAATAAAGTAAGCAAACACAGGAATGCCCCTTCTGGCCAAACACAAAGTATGATTGTGCATGGCAATATTTATTTTCTAAAATAAACTGGTTCTGATAATAATATGTTTAAAATACAATTCAAAATGTTTTGGACAATGTTAGTGACATTTGTAAAACATTATAAGAGCAGTGCTTTGGATGGTGCATTGCTCCCTTTGATGCCTAAGTTTGAATACTAGGCTGGGCACAGTGGTTCATGCCTGTAATCCTAGGCTGAGGCAGATGGATCCCTTGAACTGATGAGTTCAAGACCAGCCTGGGCAACATGGCAAAACCTTGTCTCTACAAAAGATACAAACATTAGCCGGGTGTAGTGGTGTGTGCCTGGAGTCCCAGCTGTTTGGGGAACTGGGGTGGAAGGATCACTTGAACCTGGGAGGTCGAGGTTGCCATGAACTGAAATCACGCCACTACACTCCAGCACAGGTAACAGAGTGAGACCCTGTCTCAAAAAAAAAGAAAAGAAAAACTATAAGTTTGAATCCTGACTGTAATCACTAGCCAAGAAACCTTTATGAAACTCAATTTTCTAATCTATAAAACGGGAGTAACATGCCTACCTGAAACAGTTACAAAGTCTAAATAAGTTAATACATGCAAAGCACTTAAAAGAGTGCCTAGCATCTAGTAAGCCTCAATAAATGTTATCTACTCTTATAAGTATTATTACTACTATTTATCAGACATTCCTTGAGTAAGATGGTCCTTTCCACTGCCAATGAAAGAAGGCTAATTTGAAACGACTTTACTCAAAAGTGGAAATAAGAGGATCATCCGGCTGGGAAATCCAAATGTGGAGATAGCTTCAGGTATGGCTAGATTTAGGATTAAAACAGTGACATTAAGGCCCTCTCACTCTTCTCCTTTGCTCAGCTCTACTTTTTCTCTAGCGTTGGGTAATGCAGCCTCTCTCCACGAGGTGGGCAAATTGTCCACTGGCAGTTAGGTGACACCCTGAGCATAGTTCCTAAACATGACCTTGAGAAAGTTACTCAACCTCTTTAAGTCTTATCTCATTGCCTGTAATATAGTGGTTTTAATAAGACATTACCTCATGGGATTTTTATGAGAGTAAAATGGTCAGAACATGAAGAACAAGGGCCCTGTAGTCAGATGCCCTTAGGTCCAAATTCTGGCTCTGTCACTAAGGAGTATGGCTTTGGACATGTTCCTAAGTCCTCTGAACCTCAGTGCTCTCGACTGGGGATGATAATCAAACACTATGATCCACAATTGCAGAGAAAGAGGCCCTATCTTCTCCAGCAGACACACGTCATTATTCAAAGCTGACTCCAAGTGGTCCTCTTGGGTCCTTGCCCACTCCTGAGCAAACTGCTGTGCTCAGAGATGGAGTACTAAGGTTGGTTAGTGTGGGTCCCAAGGTTACTCCTGAGGCAGGGGTGTAAGAGTTACTCCAGGAGTCCATGGAGTGGGGGAGCAGGACAGTTACCACAAGAAGTCATGTGGACAAAGACACGTCTGCTCTCTCAGGACTGAACATCCTGCTTCAGTTCATTTCACATCCATTTATGTATCATTTGTATTTGATCATATGTATCACCTGATAGTTACCATTTTTTGATCAGTTACTGTGTGTCAGGAACTACGATAGTTACCATTTTTTGATCAGTTACTGTGTGTCAGGAACTACTGTAGGAGCTGTACATAAAAGCTAAATGTAATAATAGCTAAACCTGAATGAATAGTTGATACATGCCAGATTCTAAAATATGTATTCTAAATGTATCCGTATTTAATCTCCCCAATAACACCATGAGGTAAACACTGTTATCATCCGCAGTTGAGAACATTGAGGTTCAGAGGACTTAGGAACATGCCCAAAGCCATACTCCTTAGCGACAGAGCCAGAATTTGGACCTAAGGGAATCTGACCACAGGGCCCTTGTTCTTCATGTTCTGACCATTTTACTCTCATAAAAATCCCATGAGGTAATGTCTTATTAAAACCACTACATTACAGGCAATGAGATAAGACTTAAAGAGGTTAAGTAAATTTCTCAAGGTCATGTTCAGGCACTGTGCTATGCAATTGGGAGCCAGAGATGAAGACATAGCCCCTGACAAGGCTATTGTGTGTGGTTGCCCAGCTTGAGCACTGCACAAAATTGCCTCGTCCATTGAACGGGGCAAAGGAGGATGAGGCTTGAAATTTAGCCCGAGCTCTGCTCACAAACCTTGGTCCTGACCCTGGCTACATTGCACAAGTTCTACAAGCCAAGATGTGTCTGTGAAGCCAAAGCTAACCAGAGTGGGAAGAGCATTACAAATTGAGCGAAGCTCCTAGATGGGTTAATGGCAGCCCTGGCCCCAGGACTTCAAAAGCAGCCTGAAAAGCAGATGATGACAATGGAATATGGTAAGTACTGAGCAAGAGACTTCCCCAGAGAGCTAAGTGACCCAGGACAGGGGCATGTGGCTGCTCACCCTGCCACATCCAGACTTAAACAGGTCCAGTGGGCCACCGAGTTTGGTACAGGACTCTCAGGACTGCCGAACAGAAGGCTCCCCACGGGAATGGGAGTACTGGGCCCATTCAGAGCCTGCTCTCTGAGTTCACTCTGAGCAGAGCAAGCCTAAGTGGACATTCTAGACAGGACAATTGCAATCCCAAGACAATGGTAAAATGTCAGATACACGTTCACGAGTGTGGGGACAGATAGCTACTCATTAATTCTTGTTTTGTTTTTGAGATGGAGTCTCACTCTGTTGCCCAGGCTGGAGTGCAGTGGCACTATCTCGGCTCACTGCAACCTCCACCTCCTGGGTTCAAGCGATTCTCCTGCCTCAGCCTCCCGAGAAGCTGGGATTACAGGCACATGCCTGGCTAATTTTTGCATTTTTAGTAGAGACAGGGTTTTACCATGTTGCTAGGCTGGAACTCCTGACTTCAGATGATCTGCCCTCCTTGGCCTCCCAAAATGTTGGGATTACAAGCATGAGCCACTGTGCCCAGCCATTCATTTGGATATAGAAAGACAAAGTGGGCTAAAACCACTTGAGGGAACTGCTAGTTGCGTATCCCATAATCGTTCCCCTTATTCCTTGCTAACAGAGCCCTAATGTTCTGTAATATTGGGCACCCACATGCTACATGGGTTTCTTTCTGGCTCCAGGAAGTGGAAGCGGGGAGTAAATCTTGATTAATCTAAGCTGACTATCACAATTTGGGTTCCTTCTTGAGTAAAGTCAAATACAAAGCGTTGCTTCAAGTAGTTTATTTGGGAGGTGATCCCAGGAAACTGCCTAAAAACACAGCTTCAGAGATGAAAATGTCCATAAAGCATCAAGCACAAAGCACTGATCACAGCAGGCAAGGATGTATGTCTAATTATTACCTTGAAATAATTCCCTCCCGGTTTAGCATGGAGGTATCTGGGGTTGTGTAGGATTTGTCACATGTGTGGCAGAATTAATGGTATCCTGATGTCTAATCATGTGATGGTGGGCTCATTTTCAACATTTCTAGAATATGCAGCCCCTGGGGCCAACCTGAGTGTTTGAAATGCATGGCAACGATGAATCAGTGCTTTAAGGAAGAAAGAAGTTAATGGCAAGACTGCACTTGCCCTGTAAGTGATGGGGAAATCCCCTCTTTCAGGGAGCGAGGGTGGGGGAGAAGGGGAAAGGAGTGACATTCTACTCTGTGTTGAGTTGTCTCACTGTGTTTAATGGAACTTTTAAAATATAATACATCTCTGGAAAAGGGTGGGAGAAAATGGGAATGAACTCCTGTGGAGCATTTAAAATCCACATCATAAATTACTGTACCACAATCTTTTCTTACTTTCTCTCATGTTTCACTTAAGCACAGGACCGCCAGCCAGAAACTACATTTCCCAGCATCCCTGGCAGTTTGGTATTGGCCATGTGACCACATTCTCATTAATACAGGGTGAGTGTGCCACATCCACCTCTTTTGTTCAAAAGAAATTGCTTTTCCACTTTCTGGAAGCTCTTGATGTAGCTTTGGGCATACAGAAGAGGGCTGGTTTATTCTAAGTATTGGGAACCCCTTCTTAAGGTCAAACTCTGAGGTTTAGGATGTCAAAGCATAGGCTTATCAAAAAAGCTTCTGATCACACACACACACACACACACACCATTAATGCAACATTGACTTCATTTAACAAGGCAAGTAGGGAGAGAGATGATAGCGGGAGAGATCTGGCTGGTCAGTCTGTCTCTGCCTCCTTTGCTGCTGACCCCAGGCAGTGTGTCTATGACCTCAGCTAGCAAGAGTATTTTCTCTCGTCCATAGAAGGAAGTTGGACTCTCCCCCACACTGCATGTCACAAACTGTAAAACTCAGGTTAACATTCTTCAAAAAGATATATGAGATCAATGCTCTGTGCTCAGTAACAGCAGAGCAGTGCAGTCTGGACTTCCATGCAAAACTTTTCCTTAGGGAACTGGAGGTTACAGCAGCAAGGAGTATTAGCTTAGATACACATTGGTGCCTCCACAGACTTTCTTTCCAATGCAAACAACTTGTTTACACTGCTTGCTTTTTCAGTATAAATATTTAAAAAACTTATCTTTCTTTTCTATTTTTTCTTTTTTTTTTTTTTTTTTTTTTTTTTTGAGACAGGATCACAGGGTCTCAAGATCTCACTCTGTCACCCAGGTTGGAGTACAATGATGTGATCTCAGCTCACTGCAACCTCTGCCTCCCGAGTAGGAGGCAAGTGATCCTCCTACCTCAGCCTCCCGAGTAGGTGGGATTACAGGTGCATGTCACCGTGCCCGGCTAATTTTTGTATTTTTTGTAGAGACAGAGTTTTGCCATGTTGCCCAGGCTGGTCTTGAACTCCTGAGCTCAGGTGATCCACCCGCCTTGGTCTCCCAAAGTGCTGGGATTACAGGCATGAACAACTGCACCCAGCCTAAAAAACTTTTCTAAAAGACAACATATGCAAAAATAAATTTCACAGGGACATTTTAATGACATTTCTTAAGATGTTTCTGATTTGTCAAAGTGAAGTGTAAACACTGTCGAAGTGTAAACCCTCTCAAAGCGTGTTGGAGAATACAGGTCCTCTTATGCGGAAAGGAGTAGTGAGGCGGCCTTTAAACCCTTGTACAAACCACAAGCATTACAAGGGCATAGTCTATGGGACGGAGGGGCAACGGGATCCCTGAATGAACAGGTGTAGCCAAGGTGCCCTGTCAACGTGGACTTCCTGGACTGTGATTGGAAAGAGCAAAGGCTTCTTTACACTGAGTAAAACAGAGCAAGCAGACAATCAACATTTGCTGAATAAATGAATAAATACATGAGCGATGTGTTAGTGGATACAAATTTCCTCATACATCTAGGACAATGTAGCGTCCTGTATTGTTTTATTTGTTTCTGGGACAGTGTCTCCAAAGATAGCTCCAACCTGAACAGGGTCACACTGCGTCACATTGTGCCTGGGTTGGAGTGCCAGCTGCAGAGCGGGGTGATGGGTCCGCCTCTGCGTCATGCAGCTGCTAGTGCGACGCTGAGAAATTAGGGTAGGAACTCTGGCCTCCAGGTGTTCCGAGAAATACAGACAGTGGCATCACCTACTACCCCCATCACAAATGTTTGTGTGTCAGAGATTTTTAAGAGAAAAATTAAGCAGATGGTAAAATAAAGACTTGATTAAATGTGATGTCTCTGCTTTGTCTTGTATGCACATTACACTTTTTGTGTGCAGTCAACATGTATGCCATTTCTTATGGATAATGAGCTCATTTTGCCAGCTCCATTTACAGCTAATAACAATCAACAATTACAATTATTGACATTCTCTTAGTTGGCACCTTCTGTCACAATGAACATTTATTGTCAACTCTAATAGATAGAGAAAACTGTTGCAGAGAGCTACTGAATTAAATCTCAAGGTAAAAATAGCCTTTTTTTTTACTGTAGACGTTTTGATCCAACCACGATAAGAAAAACATTGGAGTGGTGGATTTCTCAGAAGAATACGGTGATTATTAGGATGAAGGGGAAAAGTGAGCCGGGAGCCAGTAGGATATGTGGGATGTATGATATAATGGAACTGTTCACAGGTTCTAGATGTATTACAGCCCAGGTTGTGTCTAAATATTATCTTAAGTTTAAGGCCAGGCATGGGGGCTCGCACCTGTAATCCCAGCACTTTGTGAGGCCAAGACGGGTGGATCATTTTAAGTCAGGAGTTAGAGACCAGTTTGGCCAACATGGTGATACCCTGTCTCTACTAAAAATACAAAAATTAGCTGAGTGTGGTGGCACGTGCCTGTAATCCCAGCTATTAGGGAGGCTGAGGCAGGAGAACCGTTTGAACCTGGGAGGCGGAGGTTGCAGTGACCCAAGATCACGCCACTGCACTCCAACCTTAGTAACAAAGAAATAAAATAATAATAAAATGAAAATATAAAAATAAAATAAAATGAAGTTTAGAGATCATGTAAATGAGCCCCATTTTCTGTGCACGGCTAAATAACTGGCATGTGAATACTTTAACTGGGGAATGCACAGGTTACCTTATTGGAAAGACAGTCTCAGGGTAGAAATTCTAACTCATCTGTCCCAAAACAGTTCCGGTGGTCATAAATTTTAAGTGTCTACCTTCTTGAAACCACTACAGTTTTAGATTTCTTTGTTTCAACAGTTTAGCTTTTCTCTGAACAAATACACTCAGCAATACAAATTAAGCTCTTAAGCAAATATATGTTGTAGCATACATCAATGTAAGCTTAGTTCTCAGGTGAATTTGCTGCTATCATGAGGGGATCAGTGACGATGAGGTACCACAGAGGATATTTCTAAACTCGCAGAGGACGTGTAGGACAAAAGGAGGCTTGGGGCCTGGGACTGGAAGAAGAGAGAGAACTGAGGACTCTATTCCCTCCCAGTAATTGAATTTGCAACTCTAGTAAGCACAAAATTAACTCACTTCCATGTGGTACCTGCTATGACTAGGAACCATTCTGTCTTGTATATGGGTTAAATTGTTGCTTCTTCCATCACAAGAACCTTTGATTTTTGTTGTTGTTGTTTGTTTGTTTTTGTTTCTTCTATGAGATAGAGTCTCGCGCTTTTGCCCAGGCTGGAATGCAGTGGCACTATCTCGGTTCACTGCAACCTCCACCGCCTGGGTCCGGGCGATTCTCCAGCCTCAGCCTCCCAAGGAGCTGGGATTACAGGTACCTGCCACCACGCCAGGCTAATTTTTGTATTATTTTTTTTTTTAGTAGACAAGGGGTTTCATCATGTTGGCCAGGCTGGTCTCCAACTCCTCCAACTCCAACTCCTGACCTCAAGTGATCTGCCCGCCTCGGCCTCCCAAAGTGCTGGGATTATGGGCATGAGCCACCGCGCCTGGCCCTCACAAGAACCTTTGAGATAGGTATAATGGTTCACCCCAATTTATAGATAATGAACCCAAGTCACAGGGGAAGTGAAGTCAGTTGGCTAAGGTCAGACAGCAGTAAATGGTTCTCTGACCGTAACTCCACTGCCTCCCTCTCATAAAAACACTGGGTGATTACCGTGGGCCCACCTGGAGAAGTCAAGCTATTCTCTCCATCTCAAGAACCTTCATTTAATCATCCTTTTTACCATATAAGATAACATCCTCAAAGGTTCTGAGGATGAGAATGTTGACATCTTTGGGTGGTCATTATTCAGCCTGTAACAGGTATCCAGGGAAGGAAAAAGGAATTTCCAAAAAAGAAAAATGTGAAAATTGGGAAGGCTAATTACAGATGGTGATTACTGAAGGATTAGTCAGAAGCATAATGGAGGCAGTGATGAGATGACAGCACAGATGCATGACCCTAGTCCCAGCAACTCCTAAAAGGTAAAGAAATGTCTCCCACCACCCTCACCTTCTTTGGGGTGTCCTTATAAAAGAGAGGCAGTAAAGTAGAAACAGTCAGGGACAGGTTGTAAGAACAGAAGCAGAGGTCAGTAAGCTGTGATTCAAACCCAGACTCAAGGCTCTTGCCCCTCTGCGGTGCTGCCGAAGCCCAGGGCAGGTGGGGACTGACATGCAACTCAGGTACTGTGTGGCAGGTTTTGTGCTTTGGCATGAAACTATGCCTGCCCACGGAAAGGGGCACCATTTTCTCATTAGCTCAAAGAGCCTTCCGCTGGCCAATTCCTGTCTTCTCAAGATTACAGCTCTCCAGAGACAACACTGCTCTCTATTCTCCTGTAAGTGAGGCAGAGCCTGGCAATACCCTGTATGCCACGTCTCACTAGCACAGGTTAGCACTCAGGGTTGCCCACTGATGTGTGGCTCAGCTGCTGGTGTGCGTGCCGGTGCAGGTACAACCTGTTGTGATACCTTTTACTCCCACTCCTACTAATTATAGGTTGTGTGTCCTTCAGTCATCTACTTCCCTTCACGTGACCAGCCAAGCAGAAATGAACTACCAGGAACATGAGCTCAGAGCCGTGGGTTGGCCACCTGCCAAGCACCTCTGAATGGAAAGAGCAGAATTTTGCATTGCCTGCCATGCCACGTGGAGCAGGCCCTGGGCGGCTCTGTAGGGGATGGGCATGGACTCCCACAACCAAACCAAGGGCCGTATTCAAAGTTAAAAGCTCTGCCATAGATGGTATTTGTTGAGGCTGTGTGTGGTAGCTCGTGCACGTATACCCACCACTTTAGGAGGCTGAGGTGGGAAGATCACTTGAGGCTAGGAGTTCAAGTCTAGCCTGGGCAAGATAGTGAGATCCCATCTCTTAAAAAGATAAAATATTATCTGGGCATCGTGAACGTGCCTGTAGTCCCAGCTAGTCGGGAGGCTGAGGCAGGAGGACGGCTTGAGTCCAGGAGTTTGAGGCTGCAGTGAGCTGTGATTGCACCTTTGGACCCTAGGCTGGGTGACAGAAAAAGACCTTTATTTCAAGAAGAAGAAGAAGAAGAAGAAGAAGAAGAAGAAGAAGAAGGTGTTTACTGAAGTTGCTTTATAAGAAAAAAGTAAGCAAATGTTCTGACTGTTCTACTTTTGAAAATAAGTAGCAAGAAATTAGAACTGTATCTTTTAGCAATAAAATGCACACTGTGGTTCTGTGTCACAGCCAGGCATGGAGTCAGACGTCTCAGACCAGAATCACAGCTCTGCCACCTCCTGTGACATGGACTTGTTAAGTTACCTTGACTCTCTGGAGTTCACTATGCCCATCAATAACAGGAAATAAATAAATCCGTCCCATAAGGTTGTCAGGAGAAACAAATGAGGCACTGTATGTGGAAGTTCCTGGAATAGCGACTGGCACAGAGGACATCTCAAAGAAAGATTTGCTGCACCCCAAAAGACAAGAGGACTGGAGGAACAAGAAAGAGACAGAAAAGCTAGCACTGATTGGAGCCAAGTATTTTCTCAAAGAGTTATCTCACATTACATCTTGCAAAAGCCCTTGAGGAAATTGGCATTACGCCTATTCTAATAAATAAGGTATTTCAAGTGCAGAGGTTAAGTGATTGGACCAAGGTCGTGAAGTGTGGGAGTGACTGAACCAAAATTTTAAAATCAGGTCCATATGACAGCAAAGCCTCATGACAAACTCTCATAAATCAGGTCTCATGATAACTTCTCAACACAGAGGGGAAGAGGGGAAAACTGATAGAAGGATAGACACAAAAAGAGGTAAGAGTAGGAATTGAGAGACACCCTAAAGAAGGTGAGGGTGGCTGGAGGCAGTCAGTCAAATAAAGCCCCTCCTTTACCTATCAGGAATCGCTGGGACTGCACTATGGTCATGCATCTGTGCTGTCATCTTGTCACTGCCCTCATTATATTTCTAATTATTCAGTAGTCACCATTTGCAATTAGCCTTTCCAATTTTCAAGTTTTTCCTTCTTGGAAATTTCCTTTTTCCTTCCCTGGGTACCTGTGATAGGTGGAATAATGGCTATGCAAAGATGTCGACATCCTAATCCTCAGACCCCGTAAAGATGTTACCTTATATGGCAAAAGGACTTTGCAGAAATGGTTAAGGTTCTTGAGATGGAGAAAATATCTTGAATTCTCCAGGTGAGCCCACTGTAATCACACGCATCCTTATAAAAAGAGGCAGTAGAGTTAGGGTCAGAGAGAGAAGTTGTAAGCACAAAGCCGAGGTCACAAAGAAGAGAAGACGCTCTGATGCTGGCTTTGAAGATGAATCGGGGAGGTAGTGAACAAAGGAATGGAGTCGGACTCTAGAAGCAGGAAAAGGCCAGGGAACAGATTCTACCCTAAAGCCTCCAGAAGGTGCCAGCCCTGCGACACCTTGTCTTTAGCTCAGTGAAATGGAGTCATGTCTCTGACCTCCAGAACTATAGGAACATACGTCTGTGTTGTTTGGGGTAATATGTTACAGCAGCAATGGGGAAATAATACAGTACCCCACCTCCACCCACTGGGTATTTTTGCCTCTACAGCTTGGTACTGCTAGGCATTAGCCTAACAAAAACAATAACAGCCACTTGCATACAGCTTCAAGATGTGCCAAGAGAATCTAACACCTGAGAGCTTACCCTGTGCCAGACATTTTGCAAACACTGTATGCATTGACCACTGGTTCCCACAAATATCCCATTACTTGCCCGTGGTCGCATTGAGCCAAGATTCAAACCCACATGGGTCTAAGTTCACAATCCCTACTCTCAACTGCCTTTCATTTTATATTATACATTTGATATCTCATTTGATTCTTATGTCAAGTCTTTTAAGATAATTTATTTTTTAAAAAATCTTTCATTTGTAGATGAGAAAGCTGAAGCTCAGAGAGTGTAAGTGATTTTGCCAAGACCATTCATCCAGTAAGAGTCAAAGCCAGCCCTCAAACAAATCAAACGTTTTATTCTCTTTGACCCATTCATGAGAAATAATTATTTCTCTCTTGAATTCTTCCAGGTCTTTGTAAATACCTCTATTACCACAATGCATTTCAATTATGCATGTATGCAATACAAGCTGTTAGAATGCCAAACCCTTGTGGCTCAGTCTTGATATGATGTCATGATTAAAGAGCCACAGGCAGCCAAAACCGTTCAAAAAGGAAACTTTATTATTAGTCTTTTTTAAAAAGGAGGGAAGCTCCAATTCCAAGTCTCCAGCTACACATTTCTATCCCCTTTCCCTTTTCCCCAGTCTTCTCCGCTGCACTCCATAACCTCATGTTCACCACCCACCCTCCAGATCCTCTCTCCTCCCTTCTCCCCTGGCCCCAAGTGACATTGTTCCTCTCCCTTTCTCACCTCCTCTCTCTAAATCCCCTATTATTATATCTCCTTAGCTTCTCCTCTACATCTATTTCCTCTCATCAGCTTTTTAAAATTCTGCACCACAATTTTTTGCTTAATTTCAGAGAGTGTTTCACACAGAGGCAGTCCACTGGTGAGCCGGGTAAGGAAGGGGCCTCTTCATCTCCAGCAGTGGAAGGTGGGGGAAAGGGGCAGCCTGGAGAGAGTTACCATCAGCCATCTTTCACCTTGTCACATGAGTGATGACAGCAAACCTTTGTGAGAATACCATTTTTGCTTCTGATGCTGCTCTGGTATGCTTTTCTTTTTTAGAGACAAGTTTTCACTGTGTTGCCCAGGCTGGAGTGCAGTGGCATGACCATGCTTCACTGTAGCCTTGACCTCCCAGGTCCAAGCAATCATCCCACCCCAGCCTCTTGAGTAGCTGGGATGCACCACCAGGGATGCACCACCATGCCCAGCTAATTTATTTTATTTTATTTTTTATTTTTGTAGACATGGGGGTCTTGCTATGTTTCCTAGGCTGGTCTCGCACTCCTGGGCTCGAGTGATCCTCACACCTGGCCTCCCAAAGTGCTGATCTATGCCCTTTCTAATCTTCCGCATAACCCTGAGAATTAGGTACTTAAAGAAATCAATGTAGAGTCATGTGGTTCCACAGGCTTTCCCCTCACATCCTCTTCCTTTCCTCATCCCACACTACCTTTCACCATATCTTCTAGCTAAACTATGAGTTCCTCAATGCCAGGTGCCATGTCTTACTCATCATTTTACTCCTAGAGCCTAATCACAGAACTGGGTATGTAAAAAGTATTTGAACAAAAAGCAATGCTCTCAGCTGGGTGTGGTGGCTCACACCTGTAATCCCAGCACTTCGGGAGGCTGAGGCAGGCAGATCACGAGGTCAGGAGATCCAGACCAGCCTGGCCAACATGGTGAAATCCCCATCCCTACAAAAAATACAAAAATTAACTGGGCCTGGTGCCAGGCCCCTGGGAGAGGTGGAGGCAGGAGAATCGCTGGAAACTGGTAGGCAGAGGTTGCAGTGAGCCAAGATCTCAGCATTGCCCTCCAGCCTTGGCAACAAGAGTGAAACTTGGTCTCAAAAAAGAAAGCAATGCTCTCATCACACCTTCAGCACAACTCCAAAGGAAGTCATCACCAGCACCACCCCACCCCACCTGTGACAGTCATGATCTTTCTGGCCCTCCATTACCGAAACCACAATGTTCATACCTATCTGGGTTCTTAGAATTCTCATGCAGAGAGCTGGGTGGGCTGTTGTACACATCTAGTCTAAACCCTTACTTTATTCACAAGGAAACAGCCTAGAGAGGTCAACCATCTGGCCAATGACCTTGTCCATTGCTTGGTTCATTATATTCCATGGCTTCTCCTTGCTAAAGAAGAGTTGTAAATACAAAGCAGGAAGTTGGCGCTGACATTCTCCAGGTGTTTTTTTTTTAGGTGCCAGCCTGGACCTAGTCCCAGCAAGCCATATGGCTTACTGATTATCTTTTTACATAATTTTCCAGTAAGTTTTATGCTTTATCACTGAACTCAGAATGGATTGAGCCAAAATTCTTCTTCAATTCAGGGACGGCCATTTGACCTCCAAATGCTTTTCTTTACTCATCAAAAAAAGGAAAGAGTACTGACCCTGAGAATAAAGAAGAAGATTTGGGTTCTGGTTCTGACTCTGATATTTGGTCTCAGGCAATTTCCCAAACATCTGACAGCCAACTTTGAGTCAAAGGCTCCCTGATGGTCTTCCCTAGACTGCATCAAGAATTTGTCTACCCAACCTTCCCTTTCTCCCCTTTGCTCATGGGCTGATGACTCCTCAACTCTTGCCTGGATCCCCACCCCCCACCTTGTCTCAGGTGCTTCCGTTAATAAAACCCTTGCACATTTAATCCCATCTTGTCCTCTGCTTCTCGGAGGACCCAAATTAACAACTTATTTTTCCAGACATATTTTTTCATTATTGAAATTGGTCTCAGTAGAGTCCCTCAGTCATGCAGCCCCATCCCTTTGGGCCCAGAATTCATTTTCATCCAACCCATATTTACCAGTCTGCCCATCTTGTGCCAGGCACTGTGCTAGGTGCTAATGGTCACAGTGGTGAAGCCAGACATGGTTTCCTGGAATCTACATTCTGGTGCAATGTTCCTCTGCCTTTTTCCCTTCTTATCAGTCCTACTTCTTCTTCAAGAGCCCCACTGACTTCCTCCTAACTCTACTCAAATCATCCCAGCCCAGAATCACATGGCATCTGCAGAACTTCCCTAGCTCTCATTGTTTGTATTGCTCTTTTAGTACTTATGATTCTTTATGTTATATTTTGTGTTTATGTATTACCTAAGCAGCTTGATTTTTAAATGTTTGAGGATAGGAGCAGTTTTTTATATTTTTGTGTGCTAAAGCAAATTGGCATGTAATAAAAATGATATTTATCATGTATTGGTTGCTTATTTTTTTCCAGGGAAAGAAATTTTCAAAACCATGGGAGTAGGTAAGTGTATTAATCTTGTCTTTTATTTGCTATATTTGGATGCTTTGACATCTCGGGTTTTGCTGACCCTGGAGGAACTTCTCCCAGAGATAACCAACCCCTAGAGGTGGTAAACAACCTGCTCTCTAGTGTGTTCTTCAAATACAAACCAAAACAGAGCCCGCACCCCAACCATCTCCCTAATGGGGCTGTCATACTCCATTATCTATTAATCATCACAGGAGCAGGTATTGGGTAACTACAGACACTCCCTATGCCTCCTACGCCTCAGAGCCTGCTGAAGTTATTCAAATTATCCAATCCTGAGACTGCCCCCACCACCTCGCCCATGCATTGTCCACAGTTATTCCCTTTCCCTTTGCCTCCTGACCAACCCTGACGCTTCCCTGTGTGCCCCACCCCTACCCCATGCTATGGTGTGCCCCCTCTCCCGGTAACCTTGAGACACAAACTATCTCTTCAATGGCAGTCACCTTCTGATCTATCCATCTTAACTGTACCGTGAGTTTTCTATGAATACACTGTAATTTAAAGCAGTCAGGAAGTTATCAGATTTTTTTAAGGGGGAAGTTGCATGGAAAAACTTAAATAATATTGTTTTATATTTGGAAAAAATAGTCAATTGTTCTGAAACATCAAATAAAGTAAAATCTGGCTTCCTTTTCCTGGTAGGTAGAATATCTGATTCTGCCGTGATTCTCTTCCAAGGTCAGCAGTGGAGGAAATACGTGATGAGGAAGGAAAGAGACTTTTGTGTTGAGCTGAAGGGAGCCATATTAGTTAGGATAGGACTAGGATGTTATAACAAAGGTATGTTAGTCCTTTCTTGCATTGCTTTAAAGAAATACCTGAGGCTGGGTAATTTCTAAAGAAAAGAGGTTTAATTGGCTCACAGTTCTGTAGGCTGTACAGGAGGCGTGGTGCTGGCTGGCATCTGCTTCTGGTGAGGGCCTCAGGAATCTTTCAAGCACGGCAGAAGGCAATTGTGAGCCAGAACATCACATGGCCAGAGAGGGAGCAAGAGAGGAGGTAGGGAGAGGGCCACACTCTTTTAAACAACCAGATCTCATGTGAACTGAATGGGAATTCACGCATCACTAAGGGGATGCCACTAAGTCATTAATTAGGGATCTGCCCCCACGACCCCAACACCTCCCACCAGGCCCCACCTCCAATACTGAGGGTTACATTTCAACATGAGATTTAGAGGGGACAACCCTCCAAACTGTGTCAAAAGGAGTACAACCATTAACCTGGACCTTTAAAAAGCTAGAAGTTCATTGCTTTCCCATGTAACAGTGGGAGGTGAGTAGTCAAGGTTGTTAGGAGCCCTGCTCCATGCAATCATTGAGGCCCTTGGGGCCTTCCACTCATCTGCATGACTGAGTCTGGGCGCCATTGGTTCTGGCCAGGCAAGGGGAAAGAGCATAAAGGAGACACATCCAGTGTCATAGCCAGTAGCTCAAAATGGCCTACATAGTGTTCACTCACATTCTATTGGTAAGAACTTAGTCCCAGGGCCACATACAACTGCAAGGCAGCTACCCTTCAGTTACCATGGAAGGAGAGAAAACTGACTTGGGGGAGAGTGGCACTCTGTTACAGCACCATAGGCTGCAAGAGCCTGAGAAATACAGTCTTGCACGCATCTTACGACGTTTTATTATTTTCATTTGACAGCTGGAGACACTGAAGCTCAGACTGGTAAAGTAATTAATTAATCCAAGGTCATACCTGTAGTTCAAAGTGGAACTGGAATCTGAAGTCAAGACTACAGGATTTTAAAGCATCTTTTCCTTGTATTTTCTTAAACAGTACTCTGCATTCCTTTCTGTTCTTGCTAACATTCTTCAGTTTAAACATTTCTTATCTCTTTTAGTTTTAGTCACATGTTTATTTTGTTCTTTTTCCTTCTTAAACCTACAATTTACAAAATGTGCCCATTTATGTTGATTGCGTTTTCTTTCAGCTTTCATCTCCCTTTATTTAACTTCCCTCATGTTCATTTTTCTTGCATTTGGTCACTCTTCTTTCACATCTAAATTATCATAATTCAAACATTGTTTTTCTGATCTATTCAGTGTTTATGTCATTGTTTGTTTTTCTTTCCTCACCTTTTTAATAACTATTCCTGTGGAAATATGAATACTTTTGGTCTGAGTTAGCCTATCTTGATGTTAATCAATTAATAAAGTTCAGGAAATAAAAAAGTTACCTTGAGTTTCCAAAACATGTTTGCATGTGAAATACCAAGCCATTTTATTAAATACACTTGAAGTATTGTATTAACTCTTTTTAAGTTCAGTGTACAAAACAAGATGTTATATAGTAAGGTTGCTGATAATCACAAAGTAAGTACCTAGAAACAGCTAAATTCTAAGCCATGACATCATTGTTCCCAAGTAATAAGGGAAGAAAGGTAACTTGAAAGTGCAGGAGCCAACATGATAAATAGTGACATTATTTCCTGGTTTTTACTATGTAAATTTCAATATACTTGGGCTTTAGCCTGGAAAACGTTTATAGAAATTAATTATATCGGATTAACAAGGGAAAATCAATTAGATTTCTAAATTACTAATTTCAAGAGAACATTCCAAATAATAAGAGAAATTAAAAATTAATTTTTCTCTTACAAGTAGATCTCTGCAGCTACTGTCCTAAAACTTCAAAAGTTTGTGTAGTCAGAAGAAAGAAATTAAATACTATTTAATGCCCCAATAGAGCAAATATTTTCTTGCATCTTTTGTCTATAGTTCTAGTAGTCATAGAAAATGGAGGATGCATTTTCTTTAAAAAAAAAAAAGTCATAAAAAACCTAATAGATGAATGATACTCATCAAAGCATCAATTAGGAAGCAAATGTGGATGAGCTCTATAGCCAGAGGGAGTGTGAAATCCAGCTGTGTTCTTCAGAGGAGGCTAACGGCTGTGACAATCAGCCCCAGCACTCCAGTGTTCATTTTTCATTTGTGAAATAGCACAATGTGAGTGTTCCTGGACAGGTGGCCCTTCTGTATGGCTCTTTCCAAGCAATGACTCGGGATCCAGGCTCCCTCAATCTTGTATCTCCGCCATCACCTAGGGCATCAGAGTACTCTGACTTCCAGCTTCACAGTTAACAAGGAAACAAGAGTAGAGGATTTGGGAGGAAGACAGTCAACAGACCAACACCCAGGGGCAAGACTGGGAAACTGACTCTGGTTCTATATCCTGGAAGAAAAGGAAACAGGATAGTAATTACTGCCATGCCAGCATCTCTCCTCCAACACAATACAAAGCAACTCATTTTCAAAGTAGCTCCATTTATACCCATTTTTGTAGGGGAGTGCAATGGTTAATTTTGTATCAACTTGACTGGGCTAAGGGATGCCCAGATAACTGGTGAAACATTATTTCTGTGTGTATCCGGAAGAGATTAGCATTTGAATTGGTGACTGAGAAAAGAAGATCACCCTCACCAAAGTGGGTAGGTATCATCCAATCCATTGACGGCCTGAATAGAACAAAAAGGGAGAAGAAGGGGGAATTTGCTCTCTCTGTCTGAGCTGAGACATCCATCTTCTCCTGCCTTCAGACATGGAAGCTCCTGGTTCTCAGGCTTTTGGACTCAGACTGTGACTTATATCATCAGCACCCCTGGCTCTAAGGCTTTCAGATTCAAAGAAAATTATACCTCCAGCTTCCCTGGTTCTCACAGCACTTCTTGGCCTCCATAACGGCACGTGCCAATTCCTTTATATACATATAAAATGAGAATTGTTACTCCAGAGGAAGATTATCTTGTGTGGGCCTTATCAGGTGAGGCCATTAAAAGAGAGCCTAAGAGTCAGAGACAGAACTCAGAGAGATTTGAAGCAGCAAAAGACACTCTCTGTTGTCCTTGAAGAAGCAGTTCCGTGTTGTTTTGAATATTTCAAATCCCTTCATAAATGTACATAATTGTCTACGACATTTATAAACAAAATGTAGCTTTCCAATTTATTTCGTACAGATGGAAGGATCAACAAGTAATTCAATGCTGCACAGGTAGCCACATTTCACATTTCATCATCTGTGTATTTGGAGCTGTGTCCAGGCAGCTCCACTGTCCCCTGTAGCTGCTGCTGCTTCTTTTTTTTTTTTTTTTTTTTTGAAAGGGAGTCTTGCTCTGTCACCTAGATGGGAGCTCACTGCAACCTCCACCTCCTGAGTCCAAGTAGCTCTAGTGCCTCAGCCTCCTGAATAGCTGGGACTAAAGGTGTGCACTACCACACCCGGCTAATTTTTGTATTCTTAATAGAGAGGGGTTTTCACCATGTTGGCCAGGCTGATCTCAAACTCCTGACCTCAAGTGATCCACCTGCCTCGACCTCCCAAAGTGCTGGGATTACAGGCGTGAGTCACCACACCCACTCCCCACCCTCCCCGTAGCTCTTCTCAGGGTTTTCACACCCGCATGGCTACCTAGCAATAAAGTCTGACCATTAGGATTCTGTGGCTTGCAGCACAGATACCATTCGTTCCACACAGTATTCTAAAACATGCAGAACCATTTAACGTGGAATATTTTGAAATCCCAAAGCCACAGTGATCTTTTAAATTCACAAATCTGATCATGTCACTTACCTGCTTAAAATTACCCAATGACGCACCATTGTCTACACCATGATGCTCAATCAGTGCCCTGAGATTCTAGCCCCTGCGTCCCTGTCTAGCTTCATCTGTGGCCCCTCTCCATACACGGGCTCTCGAATCTACTTGTTGTGTTATTTCCTACCTGAGTGCCTCAGCTACTCTGGCCTTCTCCTTCTTCTTTGAACTAACATCTATTTGTCCTTGAGAAATTCAACTGCCATCTCTTTTTGCATTCATTATTTGTTCCAATTATTTGACTCTTATACGAGTATCACTCAATTCCAAATTATTCAGTTTCTGAGATTGAATGGTGAAGGCTTAGATAGTGAGTTTGGGTAGCAAGGGATACTTACATTATCTAAATATATTTGGTTCCCGAGTTTCAAATAGCAAGTATTGAGTGTATGGATAGTGAGGACCCTGAGCAGTATGTTAATATAAATAAATACAAACACATAGACACACACACACACACACATCTAATCAGTTGCTGATATTGGATAGCAACGCTACCTGATTATAGTTTTGTTTCACAACTTACTTTTCGTGTATATACATGATACACAGAGGCAGCATAGTCTACAGGGTTAATGGTATAGGGTCTTCAGCATGACTGCCCAGGTTGAAATCCCACCTCTGCTGTTCACCAGCCTACCTCTCTTCCTCACTTTCCATAGCTGTAAAATGGAAAAATAATAGGGCCAATCTCATTAAATTGAGAAGATTAAATGAGTTAATACATATAAAGTATTTACTATTGTACATGGCTCATGGAAAACACTCCGTAAGTATTGGCTGTTAGCGGTAGTCATAGTAATTGTTTTGCTATTTATGCCTTGGTTTGTTCCAAAAAGAATGTAAGGTTGCGTGTGTAAATGCATGTGTGTGCATGTGTGTGTGTGTGTGCATTTTACTCCTCAATTAGCTGGCATGCTCCCTAGGGGCAGCAGCAGTGGCCTGTAATTTTTTTGTGTATTTTTAAAATGGCTAGCACAGTGCCAAGTATATGGTGAGTGCCCAATAAATATTAATTCCTCCTCCCCCTTTCTCCTTAAAATACACGCCATGCTAGTCTCTGTTTTCTCCCTCTATGCTGAGCACCATGCTTGGCTCAATGGTATACGTGTGTTGCTTGGTTGGACTGTTGTTGATTGCCACAGGTTGTCAAGCCCTACAGAAGTGCCTCAGCCTTGGAAGGGTATTCACTGACCCATTCAACAATCTTGTCCACCGTTTCATGTGCAGATTGAGTGTGCAGTATTAATGAGCTTTGACAAGACAGAAGAGAACAGGTTCACAATAACAACTGAAAATTTAACCCTTTTGATATGGTTGGGATATTTGTTCCCTCCAAATCTCATGTTGAAATGTGATTCCCCAATGTTGGAGATGAGGCCTAGTGGGAGGTGTTGGGCCATGGGTGTGGATCCCTCATGAATGACTTGGTGCTTTCCCCAAGGTAGTCAGTGGTAAGAAGTTCAGCTGAGATCTTGTTGTATAAAAAAGTGTGACATCCCCCCCACTCTCTTGCACCGTTTCTCTCCATGTGACACATTTGCTTTCCCTCCATCTTCTTCCATGAGTAAAAGCTTCCTGAGGCCTCCCCTGAACTAAAGCAGATGCTGATGCCATGCTTCTACAGCCTGCAGAGCCATGAGACAAATAAACTTCAAAAAACAAATTACCCAGTCTCTGGTATTCTTTTATAGCAACACAAAATGGACTAACACACTCTCTATTCTTAATGGGGAGAAAAGCTAGAATTGTAGTGAAATGAAATGTTTGTGAAGAAGATCATGACTGACTTCTATTTAAAAATGTTTTTTACGTTTAAAAATATGTGAAGTTCAGCTGGACACAGTGGCTCATGCCTGTAATCCCAGTATTTTGGGAGGCCAAGGCGGGCAGGTTACCTGAGGTCAAGAGTTCAAGTACAGCCTGATCAACATGGCGAAACTCCCTCTCTGTTAAAAATACAAAAATTAGCTGGGCATGGTGGCATGTGACTGTAATCTCAGCTACTCAAGAGGCTGAGGCAGGAAAACTGCTTGAACCCAGGAGGCAGAGGCTGCAATGAGCCAAGATCATGCCACTGCACTCCAGCCTGGGTAACAGCGAAAGACTCTGTCTCAAAAAACTAAAATATTAAAAAAAAAAATGTGAAATTCAATGTGCCTGATGATGCTGCCAGAAAAGAGAAAGCTAGCCTGAGTAGACCTTCAGTTCTACCTTTTCTTAAAGTATGTCCTATGGAAACTTAATGCTGAATTAAAGTCTCCTAGAAACCTTATTATTAGGGGATTTGTGTCAGGGACAATAGTTGTTCTTCATGACCTTCTTTTGTAACCTCCTAAAGAATGCTGTCTATCATCTCACAAGGTTTACAAGGCCTGTTTTGTCCTTTGTAGTATCTCCATTGGCCCATTCAAGGGAAAAGGAAGCTCTTGCTCAAAGAAAGTTTGTGCACTATGCAAATGCAGTGATATCATTTTTCATCAGGCTGAACTAAACAGCACACAACAAAACCAAGAACCTACACCACTGCTTATGCACTTACGTGCTAATATAAACTCTATAGATTTATAGTCCCTGATGTGTACAACGTCCCTTATGTGTTAATCTGTTCTCATACTGCTAATAAAGATATACCTGAGACTGGGTAATTTATAAAGGAAAGAGGTTTAATGGACTCACAGTTCCGCAGGGCTCGGGAGGCCTCAGGAAACTTACAGTTATGGCAGAAGGGGAAGCAAACACGTCCTTCTTCACATGGTGGCAGCAAGGAGAAGTACAGAGTAAAGGGGGAAAAGCCCCTTGTAAAACCATCAGATCTCATGAGAAATCACTCACTATAATGTGAACAGCATGGAGATAACCACCCCCATGATTCAATTACCTCCCACTGAGTCCCTCCCACAACACATGGGGATTATGGGGTCTACAATTCAAGAGGAGATTTCGGTGGGGACACAGTCAAACCATATCACCTAACATGTGTGAATTATCCTGTTTGCTTCTAAAGAGAACAGTGATAACTACAATCTCTTCACTATTTTACATCTAGGTGGATCTTAAGATCACAAGATTTTACTCCTCTTCACAATTTTTATGATGGGACAATAAGCAGGAGAGGAGAAGAAGGCAAAGGAGCATATAAAAATAAATGACCTGTTTTTTACTATGTCCCCTTTCTCAGTAGAATATGAAAACTTCCTGTGTGGGTCTTTTTATTGCTGCTTCTAGACTTTCAAAGCTGTCCCAGCCAAGTCACAGGCAAAGAGAAGAAAGAGGCTGGGCTGAAAACCACAGCAATTTCCTGGGGAGAGAGTGCCCCGGATGGGCCATTGATCTTCATTGTTCCTGCTAGACAAATAGACTTCTCAACATCAAATAAAATTTTACTTGATGAAGATTTGTTTGGAAGGATGCTTTGTTTATGTTTCTTTACCCTTTTAGATATTACCTACAATTTCTGAGCACATGTGCCAAGATAAAAGAACTTAACAAGCAAACAAAAAGGGCGTTTTGTTCTCTAGGGAGAGGTTCTGAAAAATCCGAAAACGTAAGACAGGTTTGTATACTGGCCGAACAACATGGAGTGGCTAAACTGGTTGTGTTTCTAAATTCTTTGAAACAGGCGGAGTTACTAATTTGTCTTATCAGATGCTCAGCATGAGAAATCTAAACCAAATTATCCTATCACATGAAGTACTCTTCCCTTAAGAATCAATTAAGCATTGGAAAAATGAGAATTCTTACCTCTGCAGAAATGCTGCTGTGTGGTTAGCTAAAACTAGGACTGTGTAAGCAAAACACAGAGTGTATTAGGACTATGATTTGTGTACAAATCACAAAACTGATCATTCCAAAGAGAATGATAGAACAAAGGTGGCCTGGAAGTTTCTGAACTAGCATTGTAACCCAATGAGCCAGTTGGTGTATCCCTCAATTCAGCTGGATTAATTTATCCCCAATACTGTCACCCTACTAGTTCCTGTCTTGCAGTGAAAAATAGCAGATCTGTGAGTCCAGGAGCTGGCTCAGGTTGGGGTTCACTGCTAGAATCACCGAGGCTGCTTTTGATGATGAACTCTATGTTGAGGCTGCGAAGCAGGTCATGGGAGAACAAGTGAATTGAATATTGTTCATGAACTTTTATCATTTAATAGGGTTTCACTATAGAAAAAGTAAAAAATACAAGTAAGAATAAAGTACATTTTTTTACTTTCAAAAACTTTCCATTACCAAGAAGAAATCCTCTCCAGTTTTGAATATGTATTATATCCATCTGGATTTTTCTTTACAGTGTAAATATGGTGAAAGTATGTGACTCAAGCCTTGATTCCAAAGTCAGCTAATGTGTTAGTCCATTTTCATGCTGCTGATAAAGACACACACTGACATTTCATGACTGATATCCACGTTCTACCCCGATCTTTAATCACCAACCCTTGATAATTCTTCCTCTCCTACAGTCTTCAAATTTGACACTTTCATACAGAATTTCTCTGCCCCTGTCCTTATCACTAATGTCATGACATGTCCCATCCTTCCAATCCACAGTCTGTGGAAGCCTAAAGCTCACACCTGGATTCTGTCCATTCTCAAGGGCTGCATTCCCCTGGCCTCTTCTCCTCTGTGACCTCTTTCTTTCTCATGAGCTGCATCTGTTCACAACAGACAAACTCCCAGTGGATAACTCATTGCTCTCTTTGATTTCCCAAACTAGCTCCCATGCAGCCCACATTTATGAATTCCATAAATATGGCAGATGTTATAGGCTTGGTTGATCCAGCACCATGCCTTCTCCCTTGCCTGCATCTATTAAAGAAGATATAAAAGCTAAATTATTTCCTTTCATCCCTTGTATTCAAGGAGGCCACGTGATGCAAGTAGAAACTTGGTAAGGATGTTTCTGGGAAAGACCTAACTATCTTTAAGCTAGGTAATTCTTAAAGAAGAACATGGCCATTGTTGGTACATTTTTCCTCACTTTCCTTCTCCCTGCCTTGAAATATAAACTTAATGTGTGAGCCCACAGCAACTACCATAAGACCATAATGTGGCAAGCATGAGCACAAAAGCCAACAGAACAAGGATGATAAAGTAGAAATATAGACAGTGTCTGGGTCCCTGATAGCATCATTGAACAGCTGAATCCATGCCAACCACTACATAGCTCTGACTTTAAATAAACTCCCACCTATGTAAGAGACCATGAGTCTAGTATTTATTACTTGCAGCCTAATATGCTCCTAACAAATAAAAAACTATTTGTTGTGATATTTTGGAGGTTCCAGGGAAGGTGAAAATTATGCAATCTTTCACCATCTTGCTTATCCCCTACTAATATGGTTTGGCTGTGTCCCCACCCAAATCTTATCTTGAATTCCCACATGTTGTGAGAGGATCCCGGTGGGAGGCTATTGAATCGGGAGGGCAAATCTTTCCCATGATGTTCTCATGACCGTGAATAAGTCTCACAAGATCTGATGGTTTTAAAACGGGAAATTCCCTTTCACAAGCTCCTCTCTTTGCCTGCTGCCATCCACGTAAGATGTGACCTTCTCCTCCTTGCCTTCCACCATGATTGTGAGGCTTCCTTAGCCACATGGAACTGTAAGTCCAGTAAACCTCTTTCTTTTGTATATTGCCCAGTCTCAGGTATGTCTTTATCAGCAGCTTCAAAATGGACTAGTACAGTAAGTTGGTACCAGTAGAGTGGGGCACTGCTGAAAAGATACCCAAAAATGTGGAAGTGACTTTGGAACTGGGTAACAGGCAGAGGTCAGAACAGTTTGGAGGGCTCGGAAGAAGACAGGAAAATGTGAGAAAGTTTGGAACTTCCTTGAGACTTGTTGAATGGCTTTAACCAAAAGCCTGATAGTAACATGGACAATAAGGTCCAGGCTGAGGTGGTCTCGCATGGAGATGAGGAACTTGTTAGGAACTGGAGCAAAGGCGACCGTTGTTATGTTTTAGCACAGACTGGGCATTTTGCCCTTGCCCTAGAGATTTGTGGAACTTTGAACTTGAGAGAGATGATTTACGGTATGTGATAGAAGAAATTTCTAAGCAGCAAAGCATTCAAGGGGTGACTTGGGTGCTGTGAACGGCATTTGGTTTTGAAAGGGAAACAGAGCATAAAAGTTCAGAAAATGTGCCGCCTGACAATGCGATAGAAAAGAAAATCTCATTTTCTGAGGAGAAATTCAAGCCTGCTAGAGAAATTTGCATAAGTAACAAGGAGCTGAATGTTAATCCCCAACACCACAGGGAAAATGTCTCCAGAGCATGTCAGAGGTCTTCATGGCAGCCCCTCCCATCATAGACCCAGAGGCCTAGGAGGAAAAAGTGGTTTTGTGGGCCAGGCGCAGGTTCCCCCTGCTATGTGCAGCCTAGGGACTTGGTGCCCTGCATCCCAGCCACTACGGCCATGGCTGAAAGGGGCCAACATAGAGCTTGGGTCATGGCTTCAGAGGGTGTAAGCTTCTGAAGCCATGGCAGCTTCCACATGGTGTTGAGCCTGGGAGTACACAGAAGTCAAGAACTGGGGTTTGGGAACCTCCACCTAGATTTCAGAGGATGTATGGAAACCTCTGGATGTCCAGGCTGTGGTTTGCTGCAGGGTCAGGGCTTTCATGGAGAACCTCTACTAGGGCATGCAGAAGGGAAAAGTGGGGTTGGAGCCCCCACACAGAGTCCCTTCTGGTGCACCACCTAGTGGAGCTGTGAGAAAAGGGCCAACATCCTCCAGAATGATAGGTCCACTGACAGCTTGTACCATGCACCTGGAAGAGCCACAGACAACGCCAGCGTGTGAAGGCAGCTGGGAGGGAGGCTGTACCCTGAAAAGCCACAGGGGTGAAGCTGCCCAAGACCATGGGAACCCACCTCTTGTATCAGCATGACATGGATGTGAGACATGGTGTCACAGGAGATTATTTTGGATCTTTAAGACTTAACTGCCCCGCTGGATTTTGGACTTGCATGGGGCCTGTAGCCCCTTTGTTTTGGCCAAATTGTCCCATTTGGAATGTATGTATTTACCAAGTGCCTGTACCCACATTGTATCTAGGACCTGCTTTTGATTTTACGGGCTTATAGGAGGAAGCGACTTGCCTTGTCTCAAATGAGTCTTTGGACTGTGGACTTTTGAGTTAATGTTGAAATGAGTTAAGACTTTGGGGGACTGTTGGGAAGGCATGATTTGTTTTGAAATGTGAGGATGTGAGATCTGGGAGGGGCCAGGGGCTGAATGATTTGGCTATGTCCCAACCAAATCTCATCTTGAATTCCCACATGTTGTGGGAGGGACCTGGTGGGAGGTGATTGAATCATGAGGGAAAGTCTTTCCTAAGCTGTTCTTGTGACGGTGAATAAATCTCACAAGATCTGATGGTCTTAAAAAGAGTTTGTACCCTGCACAAGTGCCTTTCTTTGCCTGATGCCATCCATGTAACATGTGACTTGCTTCTCCTTGCTGTCTGCCATGATTGTGAGGCTTCCCCAGGCATGTGGAACTTTAGTCCAATTTTACCTATTTCTTTTGTAAATTGCCCAATCTCGGGTATGTCTTTGTCAGTTACATGAAAATGGACTAATACACTTACTCTCTCTATGCTCTCTTCATTTTTCTCTCTTTCATTTCCCCATCTCCTCTGAAAAGCAAAGAAGAATTATCTCCTTGTTTTCCACAGAGCATTTGTGATCATGATGATCTTTTTTACTTAAATGTAACTTAGACATCTCTTCTTCCATTTCAAATATTTACCATTTTTCCCCCCCCAATGAAGTCAGCTCTCCCCTTAAAGAGAATTCTGATGCCAGGTGGTTCAGATAAAAATATCTCCTACTTTCCTACATGAAATAGAAAGCATTTCTAAAAAGGGTAACAATGCTTGAAACCCTAGAGATTGAAAACAGGACAACACTGCCACTATTGATAAGTTAATTCTGCATAGCAGTGAGAATCGATGACAGTGTTGACTGTGTTGGAGTGGAGCATGCTGTCTATCAAAAGCTGAGAAATTGGACTTGCTCACTCCAGCCAAGGAAGATCATTACTGTGTGGCTTATTCTGTAACTGCCCAATGGGTTCACCTTGCCAGCTGCCTAGACAGAGCTGATTTATCAAGACAGGGAAACTGCAATGAAGAAAGAGTAATTCACACAGAGCCGGCTGTGCAGGAGACCAGAGGAGTTTTACCGTTAATCAAATTAGTCTCCCTGAGCATTTAGGGATTGGAGTTTTTAAAGATAAATTGGTGAGTAGGGGCTCAGGAAGTAGGGAGTGCTGATTGGTCAGGTTAGAGATGAAATTATAGGGTGTATCAAAGTGAGGTTTTCTTGCTGTCTTCTGTTCCTGGGTGGGATCACAGAATTGGTTGACCCAGATTGCAGGTCTGGGTGGTGTCAGCTGATCCATCTGGTGTAGGGTCTGCAAAATATCTCACGGATCTTAGGTTTTACAATAGTGAAGTTATCCCCAGGAGCAATCCGGGGAGGTTCAGACTCTTGCAGCCAGAGGCTGCATGCCCCCTAAACTGTGATTTCTAATCTTGTAGCTAATTTGTTAGTCTTGCAAAGGCAGACTGGTCCCCAGGCAAGAAAAGGGTTTTTATGGGAAAGGGCTATTATCAACTTTGTTTCAGAGTCAAACCATAAACTAAATTATTTCCCAAGGTTAGTTCAGTCTATGCCCAGGAATGAACAAGGACAGCTTCAAGGTTAGAAGCAAGATGGAATTGGTTAGGTCTGATCTCTTTCAATGTCATCATTTCCTCAGTTACAATTTTTGCAAAGGCAGTTTCAATTCAACTGAGCATGCTCCCAGTATCTTGCACCTCCACTTTGAGATGATACTTAAATCCCAGATAAAGGCCGTCTGCCTCAACCAGCTGCACCTAAGACCCTGCCCTGAGCTTAATCAGCCGTGAAACGCTCACCAGATGTCATGCCAGGCCCCTATTGTCTCCGACACGGATGGCACCATACCCTAGAGGCCAAATAAGAGACCTGGAAACAATGAATGAGAACCTCCATAAAAGGACGGCCCAGTGGTGGCAAGCTGGATAGTAGCACGATTACCATTTGTAAAAAGCATATGCAGTTTATACAGCATTTTCATTTAGCACCCTCCTCTTAGCAACCTCCATTTAACCCAAAACAAAGGGCCTCAATCCCCTCAGTCTCTGGGTTGGCCACTCCTGGATTCCTTAGCTTGGAACTCCAAACACACATTCTTCTTAGATCCTAAAATCATTCTCAGGGTATGTTTAAATCATTGTTGTAAGGTGCATCTGCCATATAGCAGGTAAAAACATGAGAATCTGTACCACACTGGACTGAGAAAGTTCCTGTGTTCAGCCAGCAGAGGTCGACTGACAAGACCATCTCAACCTTGGCTTGGAAGAGCTCAAGACCGTGGCTTCTTCAGAAATACAAATCTGTGTGTTCTCTACTAGGCAGTAATTGAGATTACTAGGAATAATTGAGAATGCACTTCCTGATGAATGAGGGAGTATAGGGAACTTCACCTTAAAATTTGGCTCCCTGGTGTAAGGAATGAATTAAAGTCCCTTAGAGGTCAGCAAAAGCTGGAAGAGACTTTTTTCTCTAGCTACATAAAGACAGGACAGAACACCAAGGAGAACAATGGCTTTTCCTTTCCTTCTCTGTTGTCTCATTATCTTTTGCAGAAACGAAGATCAAGAATGTAACTGCACCCGAACACACTCTTTCACAAGATAATAACTGTCTCTCAGGCTCATTCTGTTTTCAAAGAAAACCATTTACAAGTTAATCTCCACTCCCATCCTTTCATTCTCCCTAGTAATCATGTATTGCCCCTAAATAGAATTACCTATATTTCCCATCTCTCCCCTAGCCTCTGAAATAAGGCTGTATAAGTATCTGGGTCCTGTCGGGATTTGGGGGTGATATGGTTTGTATGCTCTTTCCCCACCCAAATCTCATCTTGAATTGTAACTCCCACAATTCCCATGTGTTGTACGAGGGACCTGGTGGGAGATTATTGAATCATGGGAGTGGTCTTTCCAGTGCTGTTCTCATAATCGTGAATAAGTCTCATGAGATCTGACGGTATTAAAACAAGGAGTTTCCCTACACAAACTCTCTCTTCTCTTGTCTGCTGCCATGTGAGATGTGCCTTTCACCTTCTGCCATGATTGTGGGGCCTCCCCAGGCAAGTGGAATTGTAAGTCCAATAAACCTCTTTCTTTTGTAAATTACCCAGTCTCGTGTATGTCTTTATCAGCAGCTTCAAAACGGACTAATACAGTAAATTGGTACCAGTAGAGTAGGGCACTAGTAAAAAAATATCCGAAAATGTGGAAGCAACTTTGGAACTGGGTAACAGGCAGAGGTTGGAACAGTTTGGAGGGCTGAGAAGAAGACGGGAAAATGTGGGAAAGTTTGGAACTCCCTAGAGACTTGTTGAATGTCTTTGACCAAAATGCTGATAATGATATGGACAATGAAATCCAGGCTGAGGTGGTCTCAGCTGGAATAAGGAATTTGTTAGGAACTGGAGCAAAGGTGACTCTTGCTATGTTTTAGCAAAGAGACTGGTGGCATTTTGCCCCTGCCCTAGCGATTTGTGGAACTTTGAACTTGAGAAAGATGATTTACGGTATGTGATAGAAGAAATTTCTAAGCAGCAAAGCATTCAAGAGGTGACTTGGGTGCTGTGAACGGCGTTTGGTTTTGAAAGGGAAACAGAGCATAAAAGTTCAGAAAATTTGCAGCCTGACAATGCAATAGAAAAGAAAATCTCATTTTCTGAGAAGAAATTCAAGCCTGCTGCAGAAATTTGCATAAGTGATGAGAGGCTGAAGATTAATCCCCAAGACAATAAGGAAAATGTCTCCAGGGCATGTCAGTGGGCGTCATGGCAACCAAGAAGGAAGCCCAGAGGGCTATGAGGAAAAAGTGGTTTCATGACTGGACCCAGGGTCCCATTGTTGTGTGCAGCCCAGGGACTTGGTTGGTGCCCTGCGTCCCAGCCACTCCAGCCATGCATGAAAGGGGCCAATGTAGAGCTCAGGCCATGGTTTCAGAAGGTGCAAGCCTTAAACCTTGGCAGCTTCCATGTGGTGTTGAGCCTACCAGTGCACAGAAGTCAAGAACTGGGTTAAGGAACCGCCACCTAGATTTCAGAGGACATATGGAAATGCCTGGATGCCCAAGCAGAAGCCTGCTGCAGGGTCAGGGCTCTCATGGAGAACCTCTGCTAGCGCAGTGCAGAAGGGAAATATGATGTCAGAGCCCCCCCACAGAGGCCCTACTGGTGCACCGCCTAGTGGGGCTGTGAGAAGAGGGCCACCATCCTCCAGACCCCAGAATGACAGATCCACTTACAGCTTGCACCAGGTGCCTGGAAAAGCCACAGACACTCAACACCAGCCCGTGAATGCAGCCAGGAGGGAGACTGTACCCTGCAAAGCCACAGGGGTGGAGCTGCCCAATACAATGGGAACCCATCTCTTGTATCAGCATGACCTGGATGTGAGACATGGAGTCAAAGGAGATCATTTTGGAGCTTTAAGATTTGACTGCCTTGCTGGATTTTGGACTTGCATGGGGCCAATAGGCCCTTTGTTTTGGCCAGTTTTTCCCATTTGGAATGGGTGTATTTACCCAACGCCTGTACCCCATTGTATCTAGGAAGTAACTAACTTGCTTTTGATTTTACAGGCTCATAGGCAGAAGGGACTTGCCTTGTCTCAGATGAGACTTTGGATTGGGGACTTTTGAGTTAATGCTGAAATGAGTTAAGACTTTGGGGGACGGTTGGGAAGGCACGACTGGTTTTGAAATGTGAGGACGTGAGATTCGGGAGGGGTCAGGGGTGGAATGATATGGTTTGCCTGTGTCCCCACCTAAATCTCATCTTGAATTGTAACTCCCACAATTCCAATGTGTTATGAGAGGGACCCAGTGGGAGTTAATTGAATTATGGGGGTGGATCTTTCCCATGCTGTTCTCATGATAATGAAAAGTCTCATGAGATCTGGTGTGCAGGGATTTTCCCTGCACAATACTCTCTCTCTCTTTGCCTGCTACCATCCAGGTAAGCATGACTAGCTCCTCCTTGCCTTTCACCCTTTCTCATAACTGTGAGGCCTCCCCACTCACGTGGAACTGTAAGTCCAATAAACCTCCTTCTTTTGTAAATTGCTCAATCTAAGGTATATCTTCAGCAGCAGCGTGAAATGAACTAATACAGGGGTAATCACTGGTTCTTCCCTGTGTGCACATTAATAGACTTGTATCCCATTTCTCCTATTAATCTCCTTTTGTGAGTTGGATGTTCAACATACCTTCAGGGGGTGAAACAGAAGATTTCCATCAGCTCCACTCTTCCCAAAGGCACAGAGGTTAGGGGCTTCTCAAATATAGTTTGGTGGGCAAAGGATTAAGGTTGGGGGGCATATTGATTTGTTGGGTGAGAGATGAAATCATAGGGACTGTCACTTTATGTATTTATATATATATTTTTCTCTCTGTGCCAACCTTACATGTATGATCTTTGTTAAACATATTCAGTTCTTTTTTTTTTTTTTTAAATACATTCATTTGTCTAAACTGGTAGTTCTCAAGAGGTGATTTTATGTCCTACTGCCAGGGGACATGTGACAAGGTATAGAGACATTTTTGGTTGCCACCACTGGGCTGTTGGGGGTGGGGGAGGTTCTACTGTCATCTAGTGGGTAGAGGCCAGGGATGCTCCCAAACATTCTTCAGTGAATACAACAGTCTCAAACATCAAAGAATTATCCTGTCCAAAGTGCCAGTAGTGCTGAGGTTGAGACACCTGGTCAAACTCAAAGACCAGTAAAAATTTAGAAAGAGCGAAGAGTGCTTTTGAGTCCCCTTAAACTCACGCTTAAGTTCTTTTATTTTTATTTTTATTTTTTTGAGATGGTGTCTCACCCAGGCTGGAGTGCAGTGATGCCATCTCAGCTCACTGCAAGCTCCGCCTCCTGGGTTCACACCATTCTCCTGCCTTAGCCTCCCGAGTAGCTGGGACTACAGGCGTCTGCCACCATGCCCGGCTAAGTTTTTGTATTTTTTAGAAGAGATAAGGTTTCACCGTGTTACACAGGATGGTCTCTATCTCCTAACCTCGTGATCCGCCTGCCCTGGCCTCCCAAAGTTCTGGGATTACAAGCTTGAGTCACTGCGCCCAGCCAACTCATACTTAGTTCTTAGTTGTACTGATGTATTTTTAATTTACTTGCTGTGTTATTTGTTGGCAGTGTAACCACCCAAGCGCCCACTGCACACCCAAAATTGACTCACTGAGACCACAGCATTGCAGTAAAGAGTTTAATTGGCAGAGCTGGCCATGCCATGTAGGAGATTAGGGGTTTTTAAAATGTAGTTTTTAAAATGTAGTTTGATGGGCAGAGGAGTAGGGTAGGGGGCATGCTGATTGGCTGGGTAGGAGATGAAATCACAGGGAATTGAAGCTGTCTTATTGTGCTGAGTCAGTTCCTGGAGTAGGGGCGGGGTGAGACGGGACTGGTTGGCAGGTCCAGGTGGAGCCATCTGGACATCTCAAAAAGCCAATCTTAGCTTCTACAATAGTGATGTTATTAATATTTGCAAGAGTAATTGGGGAAGTTTCAAATCTTATGACCCCTGGAATAATGGCTTGTAATTATTTCTAATTCAAACCCCTCTTATCCTCCTAACTCGGTGGTCTTTCATTAGTTTTACAAGAATGGCTTAGTTTTGGAGAAAGGCTATTATCATTTAAGCTATAAACTAAATATCTCTCCAAGTTAGCTTGGCCCACACCCAGGAGCAAAGACAGGCAACCTATGAAGCTAGAAGCAAGATTAGAGTCGGCCGTGTCAGATTTCTCTACTATCATAATTTTGCAAAGGTGGCTTCCACAGTGCCTGTGATTACTTTCATTGTAAAGTAACATATTTTTATAACCCAATGACAGCAACTAGATGTTTGATATCATTTGTCAATATTAATTATCTTACCTACCTTCTTTTATATCACATTATTTTAGTCTGAAAGCAAAATAATCCCTTAACATCCTTTCTAAAGTAAAATGATTTATCCAGCTTTGTTTTTTTCTCTATCCCAATCTTAGCATTTTACCTAGGAAAGGCTACAGACATGTTAATCCATGCACATGATTGCTGGACCCATAAAAGTTACATGGCCATCATTGTGTTGCTGCAATTAACCTCTTTCCTTCAGGCTTACATGTTTACCAATTCCATGCTTCACAGAGAAATCCTGTTCTCTGGGTACCTGTACACATCATTTCCTCCACTGATCCTTGTTATTTCCAATTCTACCAATCTCATCTATGCTTCCTTTTTTTGGAGCTCTGCTGCTTCTAAAAAGGAAGTTGTTATTGAATGTGTCTTCCATCAGCTCTCTCCCTTCAGAATTCTGTGTATCTGCTCTCTTCCAAGCAAATGGTACTGAGTCAAATGCATGTCGGTGATGGCACTCACATTTTGGTTCATACAGCTATGAGACATGTATTTTCTCTCCAACTAGAGAAGCTCCTTTCAGGCAGGGACAATGTCTCACTTTTCATGACATCCTGAAACACCAGGTATAGGACTCAAACAAAAAGGCATCCAATGAATAGTGAATTCATGAATAAAATGTAGATAATAAGTTTATATATTCGAGACGACATGAGCATATGATTTTATGTCCTCAGAGTCCTAATTTGGCCATCATGAATTGAAGGAAAAGCATCTCATTTCCACGACAAAATCTTTCCTACAATAAAAATTGTAAGTAAGCTTGGACACATTTCACATGACTAAGTCATGATCAAAAAGAAACTTGATGTGTAACCTTCAGTAACACACCAGAGTTAGAAAATGTGAGCAGGCTTAATGATTCGTGATGGTTGCTAAAAATTAAAAATCTTATTTATGTGAATACTAAAGCTGCACACAGCTGGAGGTATTAGTTGATGTCCTTGTTGACCTAAAAGGAAGAGGCTGAGGCACAAAACATAATTTAAAGAGTTTACTTGAGCCAAAGGGAAGACAGCTGCTGAGACACTCTTCCCATTTGCACTGGGGAGTGCTTTGTTAGTATAAGCAGGTTTTTAAAGGCAAAGGGAACAAGGAGTGGTCTGATGTAAAGTTCTTTGACAGGAATTCTCATCAGTTTTCAGAGAATAACATTGCTTAGTGATTGGCCGTCCACTGTGGGACTGCAGGATATAGTTTTATAGTGTCCGGCATATGGCATTTCATGGCTACTTGGCATCAGTTAGTCTAGAGCCTACATGGCAAGTGGCCTCAAGAGATAATTATTTAATTCAACGGGGAGTGATGTGACTGCTGTTTCATTCAGTGCCTTTTGGGGACTGATAATTTAAAGGGGCTCTCATTCTTCAGATAAAAAGTTTCTTTCCTTCCTTTTTCCTCCACACCCTTTTGAACAAATTTCTGTAGTTATCATTTTCCTCCTAATAGTCTTTAGAGCAAATAGAGCAACTAAGTCAACCAGAAAAGCCACAGAAAACACACTTTCCATATACCTACTGTCTATTTTCCTCTTAGATGCATACTTGATCCTAGGACAAAACACTTGTCTCCAAATAACTCGATTTAAAATATGTGAAGAATATCTTTTAAAAAGTGAAGTTTCATAATAAAACTATGTCTACTATGCATTTGCTCTGAGTTTTTATAACTTTCCAAAGAAATATTTATCTTGCCAGTAAATGCGTATCCTATTTCTACAGCTCTGGGATAGTGTCTATTTATTATACATTATTCATCTCTAAACTATTTTACTAAGCCAAAAAGGAGACGAACACATCATACGGAACACTACCCTGTGTAAGGAGGGAAGCGTCAGAGACTCCATAGTATACTCGCAGTGTGACCAGTGAGAGGTACTGTCCTGCCCTGAGTTGAGATACTCTGAAATAGCTATTGCATTTCTATGTGCCCTCTTTTTTTTTTTTTTTTTGCCATTATTAGCAAACAGTTTTCATCCATTGGCTGACAAAACTTGAGTAATTGATAGTGCTGGACCTGCAGTAAAGAAACAAGGAATATCAGCCTGAATGTGGAAATGCAAGTTTTAGCGCAATTCAACAGCTATCAAGGAAAAGGTCAAGGACATCTAGCATAAGGGGCGGCAGGCAAGCGGGTTTCAGGGGAGGCCCTTTGACTTTTTGAAAAGCTTTGGAAACAGCACTATAGCCTGAAAAGGCTGCTCTACACTGGAAGACACGGTAGCTCCCGGCAAGGAATGATCCCAGCGGAGAAGAGCAACTGCTAATGCGTGATGAAGGATGGATGAGGCCTGGGATGCAATGGGCTCATAAAGCACTGATTGCCTGGAGTCCGTGAGAGCTCTCATTACTAGTAGGAAGTTTCCTTGTCTCCAGGGCAAATGAAGGATATGTGGACATTACACAATTTTTTAAAAATTTAAGTGTAAGCATTTTTGTTCTCCCCATTGATTTGTTCATGCATTCATTTATTCAACTAACATCCATTATGTGTTCTTTGCTGAATGCTGAAGATACAAAAGCATTAAGAAAGGAACTCTGTTCATAAAAGTCTCACAGTTCCTTAGGGGCTAGGTGTGAGATGCTCTTTGCCCCTCTAGATCTATTCTCTGACCTTCACCACCTTGCCCAGTGGTCCCTGGAAGCTGATTTTTCTGGACAGTATCAACAGGGCTCCCTCGCCCTCCGGTTTCAGTTGGGCTCAGCCACTAGGAAGCACAGGAGGAGAGGAAGGGTAGCAGGAGAGGAAAGTGAAACATTGCCCTGGCTTCCTCCACGCCCTGCTAAGGCTCGACAATGGCTGCACTCCGCTACAGCCACAGCTACTGAGAAGCAGCCTGCTCCCAGAGCTACAAGCAGCCCTTCCGTTCCTGGCTTTTCCAGGCCCAGGGCTGATAGTGGCCCCCCACAGTGTAGCCTGGAAGTGCTTTATCACTCTTGGTTCTCCTTGACCTCTACATGGCCCCCCCATTAAGCTTTCTTTCATTTATTTCCTCTATGATGACATAACAAGGCTAGCTGGGCACTAAGCAAATGTCCTATAGTGTCAAGTGTATGACGAGGGCAAGAAAGGAGTCATCAGTCCTAACTAGGGGAGTCAGGTGAGGCTATGGTCTATAAAGTCCTGTCCCTATTCACCCTTTCAACTGCATGCTGAAGTTTCCCTAAGAAGGTGAAATCAATCACATTATTTTCCAGTAACAGCAGTGGAAAAATCTGATGACAACCCCAGGAAGACAGTTCAATGGCCATGTGATTGACTATATAATGATGTTCCATTTATCTAAAAATAGTACTTTGCTCAACTTACACTGATGCACCTTACAGTTACGAGACACTACCTACTTAAAATAGCACACAGTGAAAGTAGACCTAATCTACCTCCTAGCTGAGTAGTAACAAAAATGTCTAACAGTTATTGAGTCCTCAACTAATTACATATCGTATTAGTATAATAATTATGTATGGAATTATGCATATAGATATTATGTATAGAATTATGTCTACTAATTTCTTACAATGTCACCACAGAATAATACTATTATTCCCATTTTATAGCAGAAGAAACTGAGGCTTAGACAGATTTAGTGACTCGCTGAAAGTCATAAAGCTAGTAAGTGGCAGAGCTGGGATTGTAATCCCATTTACCTCCATTCTTAACCACTATAGTCCCTAATAAAAAAAAATTTCTCATATCATGTGTTAGCTAAGGTAACATAGGATGCATTAATAGATAAACCCCCAAATCTCAGCGATTTACCATAACATTTATCTCTCACTCATATCAAGTCCAGTTGGTAGTGGTTCATGTGGGAAGAGTCTACTCCAGCTTAACAGTTCAGGACCCAGGTAGACAGAGGCTCTGACCTCTTCAACATGTACTTCCAGGGTTGTCTTGAGTACTAAAATCCAGCCAGCAGAAACAAGAGAGAGAGAAAGAAGATTTTGATGATTCAGGGGTGGAAATTCCAGACATAAATTCTACCTATATTCCATTAGCCAGGAATTCATTGCATGATTGGGAAATCAAGTCTAGCTGAGTGTCTAAAAGGAAAGAGAAAGGATTTGATAGACAGCAAGAAGCACAGTGCTTCCAATTATAACTCCCCAATTGTTCTCAGGTGACATGAGGTTCTGTTTCAAACTGATGACCTGAGAATTCAGATGAAGATCAAGTGAATTCCACAATATTTAGTTTTTCCTGTCAATATCATGCCAGACAGGAGAACAGATAACACTCTAGGTCTTTCAAACAATGAGAATTTAATAAAAGGAATTTATACAAGGACTGAGAAGCCAAATAGAGAACTGCGAGACTGCCCAGAGATTAGAGATACAGGAAGCCACCACCATCCCCAGGACTTGAAGGTCAGTAGAATGAGGTGGTGTCATCAGAGTCCCAAAGCTGGGGTTTTTCCAGTGGGAGATACCCAGAAGGAGGGACGGGCTATTGGGCAGGGGGTGAAGCCACAAAGGAGACCCAACTACCAAAGAGGGAGGGAGGGAGAGAGAGAAAGGGACTCTCTTCCTCATTGCCCCAAATCTTCCTTTAGGGACTCATTTTGGCTTGTAAATTAAAAATAAAATTCTAAGTACCCCCACCAACTGAATGTACCCCTCTTGGCCAAGGAAACCCCAGAGAAACTGGATTCCCAGCCATGATGAAACAGTCAGACACACCTCATTATACCTTTTCCAATTATGGAGAATTTCTGTAATGAGATTCCGCTGGGAGGTGGAGATTCACTACCAGTATGGGAGCTGAAGTGGACAGACACTTCCTCTTTCTTCCTGGAGGTAGAGATTGAACACATGACCAAGGTTTAGCCAATTGGATTTTCCCACCTGGGGTCTCAACTCTTGACCACCAGAAGTAACTGGAGAGTTTAGAAAGTATTCACAGCACCAGCATCCAGACAGGGCAGATCCAGTGGGGCCCCTGGGCAGCTCCAACAGTCATTCCAGCAGGGTGTCCTGACTGCTCATGCCAATCATGGCTGTCTGATCCCTCTTGGTTCCTACCTATTTTTTAAGTCTCATTCTTCAAACTTCCCTTTGATCTATGAGCTATTCATTATCTGCTTACATTAATGGGTCATTTCTATTACTTCAACCAATGCCTGACGTATCTACCAGTACTTCAACTCACTCCCTCCTTTGTCGTTCTTTTCACCTGTCTGCAAACTTCAACCTTTGTTTATTGACTCTGTCCCCTTCTTTGTTCCCACATCCTGACTTTGGATCAGTGCTGGGGAAAAAAAAATCACATTCTTCAGATTGGAACCAACTGAGAAGTTCAGGCTCTATAACCTCAGGCACAGTCCTTCCAGGAATCCTTAGCTCTTCATCCCATTCCCCCAAAGAGCCACTTCAACTCTTAGACGTTCTTCTCAAGCCTCACTTCCATCATCTCTTGCCCTCCTCATTCCCAAGAACTTGCAGCAAACAACATAACAACAAATAGCTTGTCTCTGATTCACAGGCAAACTAGAGACCATGAGATATAAACTCAACTGAATAAACAATCACTGCATGAAATAGTTGCAGTTACACTCATTACGTAACTAGTATTTTGTGCTTCTCTTTTTCACCTTAAGATTATTTCCCCTAAAAAACTACCGAGTATTTACATAGACCACATACACTTTTTCTGCCTAGAGAGTACTGTAATATGTGTGTACTATGTGTGTGTGTGTGCATGTATGTATGACACACACTTCATCTTTTTGTTGGAATAAACTCTCCCTTTCTTTTTTCTTAATTTTGTCCTATAAATGGAGCAACTATAACCGGTGTCATTTCTTTTTAGTTAATTCCTTTAGGATATATTTCCAAAAATAGAATTATTGGGTTAAAGGGCATAAAGAGGCCGAGTGCGGTGGCTCAAGCCTGTAATCCCAGCACTTTGGGAGGCCGAGACGGGCGGATCACAAGGTCAGGAGATCGAGACCATCCTGGCTAACCTGGTGAAACCCCGTCTCTACTAAAAAATACAAAAAACTAGCCGGGAGTGGTGGCGGGCGCCTGCAGTCCCAGCTACTCGGGAGGCTGAGGCAGGAGAATGGCGTGAACCCGGGAGGTGAAGCTTACAGTGAGCTGAGATCCGGCCACTGCACTCCAGCCTGGGAGACAGAGCGAGGCTCCGTCTCAAAAAAAAAAAAAAAGGGCATAAAGAATTTTCAGAGAACCAGCTGCACAATGCGAATTTATTCTCCAGAAAGACGTAACCCTTCTGCAGTGGAAAGGCATGTTTTCTTTTCCTATGGGGATGGTGTAGCCCTGGCTACACTAGACATTATTATTACTATTAATTTTGCCTCCTTATTTTATATTCCTTTTTTTCTATTGGCTCATAGACTCTTTTTCTATGAGATAATATACTATTTCTTGTTTTGGATCACCTGTAATCATCTACTAAATGTATTCTACCTGTAATTCTTACATTAATGTGCTCGTTATGTTTCAATAATGAGGTTTTTATCAGATGTTGTCTAATTTATTTCCTCTACCTTGTTTATTTCTTTCAATATTTATTTCAATACAGTGTGTGTATGGAGATCGTAGTTTGACTTGACATATTTGATCATATGCATTGCATCTCTGGACATAGCCTGTACTTAAAGCTTCAAATAGGCTGGGCACAGTGGCTCACACCTATAATCCCAGCACTTTGCAAGGCCAAAGCAGGAGGATGGCTTGAGCCTAGGCATTTGAGACAAGTCTGGGCAACACAGCAAGACCCCTCTCTACAAAAAATACAAAAATTAGCTGGGCATGGTGGTGCCCACCTGTAGTCCCAGGTACTCGGGAAGCTGAGGTGGGAGGATCACTTGAGTCTGGGAGGTCGAGGCTGCAGGGATCCATGATTGTGCCATGGTACTCCAGTCTGGGCACCAGAGCAAGACTCTGTCTGGAAAAAAAAAAAAGAAAGAAAAAAGCTTCAAATACTTATTTCTCCTCCACAGCTGGATTACATTTGGTATGATGTTTCCAAATATATTTTTCATTAACAGGTTGCCATGAAATATTGAACTCTTTGACCTATCTGAAATTCACTTCAGAATACCATATGAAATATGGATCCAATTTAATTTTTCTCCATACTGTTATCTGTTTGCTTGACAATATTTATTAAACAGTGATTTATCCCCCACCCCCTACTACCAGCACTTTTTAAAACTCCTGACAATGATTTTCCATCCAATATTTTTCATTGTGCAGTCAAAGGAATTAATCATTGGAACCAACTATTACAGACCTGAAAGCTTTCCTTTGAGAAGCAGGGATTTTTGGCTACAAAAACCCCACTGGTCAGCACATGGAAAGTTAGGCCCAAAGGGATTTAAAAATTATTTTGTTCAACTCCTCTCTTCTATTACAAATGAGGAAACTGAGGCACCAAGGAATTACATACAGTACAAGTCACTCTGCAAGAGATGTGGGAAAATAATGGAGAATTAAGGCATGTAACTAGAAATTAGGAACATGGATTTTAGATGAAAAATAAGCAAAAAAATGCTGCTAATAAAATATATACTAATAATATATAGAAATATACAGCTAATGATAAAATATAGCACTACTAATAAAAATCTACAGCTGGCTGGGTGCGGTGGCTCAGGCCTGTAATCCCAGTACTTTGGGAGGCCGAGACGGGCCGATCACAAGGTCAGGAGATTGAGACCATCCTGGCTAACACGGTGAAACCCCGTCTCTACTAAAAAAAATACAAAAAACTAGCCGGGCGAGGTGGCGGGCGCCTGTAGTCCCAGCTACTAGGGAGGCTGAGGCAGGAGAATGGCATGAAGCCGGGAGGCGGAGCTTGCAGTGAGCTGAGATCTGGCCACTGCACTCCAGCCTGGGCGACAGAGCCAGACTCCGTCTCAAA
>NC_037672.1:37469934-37684574 GCF_003255815.1 Theropithecus gelada
AAAAAAAAAAAAAAAAAAAAAAAAAAAAAAAAATCCATCATGAGTGGTGTGAGTTAATGCTTGCTTCTCGTCATACAACTTATGATAATAGAGCAAGCATTTTTTCTACACTTTGGCAAATTGTCATGCTCCTTTCTAAGTTTGGATCAGTGTCCAACATTTTCTCGTTTGCATTTTCAATATTGTAAAATAGATCCAAGAACACCTTTGATGTGAAGTTTTTTGCCAGTATTATTTTCTCTAGGGCATCTTCATTCATCTTTTTAATCACAACCACTTTCCTCATTTTTGTCAATAATTTTACCTTCATTAAGTTTCTCTGGCTTCATAGCTGGAAATTCTCACACTCAGGTGTTTCTTCTATTTACGTTCAATTAGAAATCACTTCTGGGGCTGGACACAGTAGCCCATGCCTGTAATCTCAGCATTTTGGGGAAGCTGAGGCTGGAGGATCAATTGAGGCCAGGAGTTCAAGGCCAGCCTTGGCAACATAGTGAGACTCCCCCACCCCCGACAACTACCAAAAACACACAGAAAGTGAAAGCCTGTAGTCCTAGCTACTCAAAAGACTGAGGTGGAAGAATTCGTAGTTTGAGGCCACAGTGAGGCACCACTGTACTCCAGCCTGGGTTACAGAATGAGACCCTGTCTCTAAAAAATTAAAAAATTTTTACAGAAAAAAATAACTTTTAACATTCTCCCTTTTTGTTTACTTGCTTCACTTTTATTTTTATTGGCCAATTCCTTCTTTTGATTTTCTATTTATGTAAAATATCACATGGATTTATCACCAGGAGACAAGGAAGCAACACAACTACAGTCTTTGCAGTCTGTGTATGAACTTAATAACAGATGCACACGACAGACATTGAAAGAAGTCACATGATTAGTCATGGTTGTATTGCACATCTATTATTTGTGTAGGGATTTGTGGACTGAAGAGATAGCAGCAATGTCTGCGATTGGTGGTATTTATCCAATTGCTCACAATTAATGTATCATGGTAACTGGAATATAAACTGTGATCCCAATTGTTCCTTAAGGTTTTATTAACATCTCAGAAGGAACCTGTTACAATATTTCCAAAATATCAGAGAAGAGATTGCAATTAAAATCTACTGTAGTATTTCCCAGCATTTCTTTAGATTTGTCTTTAGATTTGAGGTCAGGTGCAATACAAGTCTAGTGCTAATTAACTAAATTGTGCCAAACAAAAATTTGTACATATCAGAACCAGACAAAAAGAGGACTGATGGTAGGATAAATGTTTCACCTCTACGTGGTCTCCTCTGCTAAGTTCCTCCTTAAAAAGTATCCATTTCCTGTCCTGTGGATATTTTACCTCTCTTAAAGTTGTGGAATGCAAATAAGGGGAAATCAATATTTGAAGTCTGTGTATATGACCAACAGCTGGGTAATGGATTATTTTCCATCTTTTACATGGAAAGATCAGATAGCATTTGCTGAATGCCTACTAGGTGCCAACAACTGTTAGGTGCTTTATATAAAAATTTCAACAATCAACAGAACATACGTATGAGGTGGGCAATATTGTGCTCGTTTCACACTACAGATGAGGCGACAGCCTTAAGAGATGAAGTAATTTGACCAAGGTGTAGATAAAACGGTGGAGCCAATATTCGAATACAAGTCTGTCTAAAGGTAAGCCCTTGGCTTTCACCCTTCACTCTTTTACCTCCCGTATGTCCTAAAGCATTGTCCCTTTATTTCCTATATGAGCTGAACACCTGGAATCTCATACCTCAGTGCTACTTTAACCCCTGGTCACCAACACAGCATTGACAAGATAGTTCTATGGACTTGTCACAGAGTTCTGGAAAACAAATCTCTTTTGATAAATAAGTTTTAAACATAAAGTTTTAAATTAGAAAATTAAAAGTTTTAAGCCTCTACAGGGATTCCAATTGTTCCTAGGTTTGTATTGACTGCTCAAAGGAACCTGTTATAATATTTCCAAAATATCACAGAAGAGATTACAATAAAAAGCTGCAGTAGTACTTCCCAGCTTTTCTTCTTGACAGCGGCCATATATGAAAAGCAGGTCCCCCTGATCTGCCTGGGCAGTTTCATCCCTGCAGAGCTGGGATGAATGACAAATTCAAAACCTCTCTTTACAAGTGGATTTGAACAAGAAATCTCCAGGAAGCAGATTTGGAGAGATGGGATCCAGACACCTCCTAAGCCTCTGGTTTTCAAATTTGTCTGCATGTTGGAATCACCTGGCCATCTTTGTAAAACTGCTGATGCCTGCATGTGCCCCCTCGCACGATTCTGATTTCATTGGCTCAGGGTGAAGCCTCAGCATCATAATTTTTTTTCTTTCTTTTTTTTTTTTTTTTTGAGATAGAGTCTTGCCCTGTTGCCCAGGCTGGAGTGCAGTGGCGCAATCTCAGCTCACTGCAACTTCTACCTCCCAGTTTGGGCAATTCTCGTTCCCCAGCCTCCTGACTAGCTGGAAATGCAGGTGCACAACACCATACCCAGCTAATTTTTTGTATTTTTAGTGGAGATGGGGTTTCACCATGTTGACCAGGCTGGTCTCGAACTCCTGAGCTCAGGCAATCCACCTGCCTTGGCCTCCCAAAGTGCTGGGATTACAGGCATGACCACCATGCCCAACCAGCATCATAATTTTTAAAGGCTTCCCAGACAAGTCTGATATGTGGCAAAGTCTGAGAACCACCAACCTAGGCAATCGAATCAGAAAAGATTTCCACAGATGTACTAATGATATTAACTATTAGTACTTAGGGTGTGTTTTAATTAAGTTATAGCTGTGAATGATAATGGCTAACATGTGAATCACTTAAATCACTATGAAAGATATTTTTTAAACAAAGACTATAGACTGAAAAATAAGAAGCTATGCAAATTATGCAAAAGCAACACAAAACAATGTTATGGGGGTGTGTGTGTGTGCACATGTGCACATGTGACTGGCTAATTACATACTATAAGCACTCTGAGATTGGGCTGATTGTCAATGAAGACTTCAGCATTACACGTAAGATAATATATTGATGTGTTACTTTGTAATTACAAATAAAGTAGATTTTATAATTCGTTGTTTTGGGTTTGTTTCTAAAAGAGATTATTCCTTTTGGGCTATAACCTCCAGGTGGAGAAAGGAGGCTGCACTAAGAATGGGCAGAGTCATCAGACAGCTGAAGATAATATAGGAAAATAGAAATAAACAAGGAGTAACTTAATTTTATCCCAGACTTTGGCATATGCACAAAACAAGAAGTCATTCTCTCTCCTAAAAGAAAGGGCACTATGTGTACCTTTAGAGACTGTCTTGTTCTGAATCATTTTTCCCATCTGTTTTGTGGGAGAGATACAAGCTGATTTTTCCCCTAACCATCATGGAGATTTTATTTTAATTGGTGCACTACTGAAGTGACTAAACGAAGTACAGGAAAACCTCTTGAGGTTGCAAGAGTGAGCAAAAATATGGCAGAGGGACCTTAATATATACACAGGTAAGATCAAAAATTATGAGGAAGTTTTCTAAAATGATTGCACAGAATGACGGGTTTTGGGATATTTGTTATTGCCAAGAAAGAGTACCTTGAAGACATTGCAGACTACAGAACTGGAAGTAGCCCAAAGAGGCATAAGAAAAATAATAATAATAACAAAAGTCACTTATTGAGTGGTTACAATATTCCAGCTTACCATTTTAAGCACCTTGCTTTAATTGTTTTATTTTATCTTTATAAGGCAATATACTATGATCAGCCTGATTTTACAAATGAACATGAGATTAAGTAATTTATCCAAGGTCACATGTCTCATAAGAGACAGTGTGGTGCCCTATCAAGGCACTTAACCTCTGGGCTAACCACTGCTCTCAGCAGTAAGGGTGATGTTTCCCAAAGCAGGCACTAGAAACGACAAGCATGATACCACCAACAAAGGCAAAAAGATTCCATGGTCAGATTCACAGAGTAAAACTCTTTTACTAAGGACATGTTTGTAATATGCTAATGTAAATTAAGAAAATAAAAGAGATGGCGACCACATGATTTGACTTTAGAGTTTTATTTTTACAGATGATGGTGTGAAATATGCTGTGGAAAATGCTGTTTCAGGTTGGTTTCCTTACGGAGATGATAAAATGAATTCTCATGGGGAGGGGTAATGATTGAGAGGATCTAGTGGTGATGGACCTGCCTGCCCCTAGAGACTCAGCTGGAGGGAGGTCTGAGGCTGAATGTGGGGAACGTGAGGCGCTGACAAAGAAAGACAGCACAGAAATGGGGAACAGAGAGGAGGCCAAACTGGAAAAATCAAAGCAGAACTGTGTCCAACACAAGGAAGTGGCTCAGCAGTCAGCAGATGGGATATAAGCAGATACAAGGAGGGAATTAAGGACTAAGGCAGAACTGAGTTTCTCGAACAATGACAAAAGGTGGGGCAGGGGCATCAGGAACAGGTTCGAAGTTTACGCGTAAAAATGGGGCTCAGAGTCAGGACTGATAAGAGGCAAGCTTGGCATCTCAGAGTTCCAGAAAGAAAGGAAGTACAAAAACAAAAAAACCCTACATTGACAGCGATATGTCAAAAGGCCACAGGAACCAACTGAAAGATCTCCCAATGGCCAAAGCTGGAACAATGTGAGCAACAAAACAAAGTAGTACTAAATTATAACTCAAAGTATAATATAAATATCCATATAGCCACACTGATATTAATAAGTGATTAGATAAATTAATAAATGGGGAGGAGAGACGAATCTCCCATGTAGATGAATTCTGAAGAACTTATGTAGATACTCCGCCCTCAAGGCAGGAGAACATAAATCCTCACTCCTTTAGTGTAAGTTGCACATAGTAAATTCCCTGCAGAGTACAGTAGGGAAGGGGTGGGAGGAGAGTCAATTTACAGTCAAGAAACCTGACAAACATTACTTCAGCAGGGCTATTGATATGGTTTTGCTGTGTCCTTACCCAAATCTTATCGTGAATTCCCACCTGTTGTGGGAGGGACCTGGTGGAAAGTAATTGAATCATGGAAGCCATCCTCGTGATAGTGAGTAAGTCTCACGAGATCTGATAGTTTTAAAAAGGGGAGTTTCCCTGCACATGCTCTCTTCTCTTGTCTGCCAACCTGTGAGACGTGCCTTTCACCTACCGCCATGATTGTGAGGCCTCCCCAGCCACATGGAACTGTGAGTTCATTAAAGCTCTTTCTTTTGTAAATTGCCCAGTCTCGGGTATGTCTTTATTAGCAGCATGAAAACGGACTAATACAATGATCAAAGCCAATATCTATAGTGATGAATTATGTTGAGAACACAGACCCTCAAAACACCTTAACAGGAATGGTACTTTATCACTGTGATCTTCCTTCCAAAAACCCATAGCCCCAGTCTAATCATGAGAAAACATCAGATAAATTCCAGTAGGGGAGTAGCCTACAAAATGCTTGATCAGTACTCCTCAAAACTGTCAAAGTCACCAAAAACAAGAAAAGTCTGAGAAACAGTCACCAGGAGCCTAAGGAGACATGGCAAGTAAGTGCCACATGGAACCCTGGATGGGATCCAGAGGGAGAAAAAGGACATTAAGTAGAAACTAAGGAAATGTGAGCAAACTATGGACTTTAGTTCACAATAATGTATCAATACTGGTTTATTTGTCATAACAAACCCACCATAAGGATGGTGATATTAGCAATGGGGAAAAGTGGGTGACAGAGGAGTGTACTGTGCAGGAGAACTCTATACTATCTTTTCAATTTTCCTGTGAGTCTAGCACTGTTCTAAAAAGTAAAGTTTATTAAAAAAACAACAACAAAAGTTTGAGCTCTCGCTTTCCCCTCCCCGCCACCTTATGTTTAGGACCAGTTATGGGTTGAATTATTTACCCCCAAAATGCATATGTTCAAGTCCTAACACCTAGGACCTCAGTATGACTTTATTTGGAGATGAGGCCTTTACAGAGGTAATCAAGTGAAAGTGAGATCATTAGAGTGAGCGCTAATTCATTATGACTAGTGTCCTTATAGAAAAGAGCTATGCATAGAGGGAAAACACAGGGAGAAGATGGGAATCTACAAGGCCAAAGAGAGAGGCCTAGAACAAATCTTTCCTTTACAACCCGTAAAAGGATTCTGACAAAATTTTGATTTGGTCTTCCAGACACCAGAACTGGGAGATGATAAATTTCTGTTGTTGAAGCCACCTGGTTTGTGATATTTTGTTATGGCAGTCTTTGCAAACTAATGCAGGGGCCAAAGAGGAGCGGTTCCACTCGATTGCCCCAGAGCAGAAGGATACAGGAGCTGGTGCTTTGAGTTGGAAGCGGCAAAGACCTAAACCGTGGAGGCTGATTTCCCAGTGTTACGAAGCAGGGTAGAGGCTTAGAGTTTCTTTGAAATCCTTGCCCCGCTTACAGAGGGCTTCCCAGACATTGGGGTGTTATCACGGTTAGATTCTGCAAGCCACAGCCTCAGATTCTGGAAGAATGTCTGTGACAAAGCTTGCAGATAGTAAATCAGGCCACCAGGAAAGGAGATCCCCTGGATTTTGGTGTCCCAAAGCACCGAGAAGGATGATGACCACAAGTGATGGAGGGGGGGCCAGCCGGGCATGGTGGCTCATGCCTGTAATCCCAGCACTTTGGGAGGTCAAGGTGGGCAGACCATGAGGTCAGGAGATCGAGACCATCCTGGCTAACACGGTGAAACCCTGTCTCTACTAAAAATACAAAAAAAAAAAAAAAAAATTAACCGGGCATGGTGGCGGGCGCCTGCAGTCCCAGCTACGCGGGGGGATGAGGCAGGAGAATGACGTGAACCTGGGAAGTGGAGCTTGCAGTGAGCAAAGATCGTGCCACTGCACTCTAGCCTGGGTGACAGAGTGAGACTCCGTCTCACAAAAACAAAACAACAACAACAACAACAACAAAAACCAGCTTCCTGTCTCTCATTTTTAAAGCACCACATAAGCCCCGAGGATCCTGTTATTATAACCTTACGAAAGAGAATGGTTTCCCTAATACGTAATTTTGATAAGATTTTTCAACCCTTAAAAGCAAAGGCTCAGATCCACAGTTAATTGAGAAATGTAACTTTTGTTGTTGTTGTTGTTGTTGTTGTTGTAGAGACGGGGACTTGTTCTGTTCCCCAGGCTGGTCTTGAACTCCTGGCCTCAAGCAATCTTCCCACCATGGCCTTTCAAAATGTTGGGATTATAGGAGTGAGCCAAGACATCTGGCCAGAAATGTGACATTTTTGATCTAATGGTTGGGGTTCAAATTCAAGCTTGTTAAACAAATTAAGAAACGCAAAATCACCTATAACCCATCATGTTATACCCATAACTTTCCAGAACCAGGTTGGCTCCTACAGATAAGTTTACAATAGGCAGAATGCTGGCAACATTCTATGAGCTGTGGTATGCTTTCTCTAGGCTCTCTGTGATTGGTTGCCTTCCAGGACAGTCCAAAATCAAGACTGGGACGAGGGGCTGTTGCTTCCGGCTTGAGCCAGATGTTAGATCTCCCCAGCAAGAGCATAACATCCACTCTGACAGGGAAAATGCAGAGGATCTACCACCAGCATATGAAATTCTGAAGCGTCACCCATCGGACTTCTCAGCCTGGCCCTCAAGACAACCGGGTTATCACTGATTCGAGATTCTCTTTATTCCAGACTCCACCCCCTGCAGTGTTCTACGTCTTCTGAAAGGGCCGGTGCAGGGCGCCCGTGACGTGTCATTTTTCCTAGGTCAGCACATCCTTGTTCTCACCGTTGGAAGTAAAGGCTGAAAAATCTGATTTGGTTACACCTGGCTTACTGGCACTATTTACTGGTGTGCACAGCAGATTTGACTTATGATAAGTCTGTTGAAAATGTCACTTTGGGGCTTTGAGGGGTGGTGGGGGTCAGGGGGGTGGATGCTGAACTTTGTTTTGGAAAAGAGGGTAGGACTTTCGCCTATGCTTTTCAAATAGGAGGAAAAATTAAGTTCACAGTTTGATTCCTAAAGAATCCAAAAGTGGAGCTAAATAAAAATCATACCAATAGGCATTTGGGAGAGCCCAAGCCTTTTTCTTTTCCAGGAGAAACTTGAGCTTGAGTTTTCAAAACGAACGAAATATTTCCAAGGAAGTAAAAGTGGGCCTCCTTTGCCGGCCATCCCTCTTCCCCCATACCCTCTTCCTCTTTTCTCCTCCCTTCCTTCCCCTTTTCTTTTTTCATCTGCCCTTCAGTCACCATCTGTACTACTGTAGGAAATGGGAAAAAGACCTACACTAAATCAGCATCCTACTCTACCTCTTACAAAGTTGGGAAAAAATCTTTTCAAAAAAATGTTTGAAATTAATGCGCATCTATCCAGATCTCTGTTTGAACAAGGGCTGTCATTTCGGATAAAGGCACGGTTTTCCGAGATCGTGGAGAGCCCAAGTGAGGAGCTTTAAAAACCCTGACAACCACCAGTCTTGTTTCGGGTCATGAGTGCACCATTGGTTACCCTGATGTTGAGTCAGCATTCTCCAGACCACATAAAGGTCAGGTCTATCTTCACAAAGTGAAAGTGCTGAATTATATCGAAACCATAGAAAAAAAAAAAAAATAAGCCAACCCTGTCTCGAGTTTCTAAGTCTCCACTCCCACAGTTTTGTTTTTATCTGGAATTACAGTAAACTCATTTCGACGTGGTTGCGGCATGTGGTATTCTGAGTAAATGACTCTTCTACCTAATTGCAAGTTGCCACATACTTTCTACAGTCCTTCTTCCTTTCCCTGCGCTAGCTCCTCTATCAGTTTCACCCCCTTGCAGGTCCCGACTTGTCTCCTTTTCTGGGTGGGGCAATAGGTCGGTGGCCTAGGATACACCAGGACTTCAGAATGCAGGCACAGGCTGGGCGCAGTGGTTTACACCTGTAATTCCAGTACTTTGGGAGGCCAAGGCTGGCGGATCACTTGAAGTCAGGAGTTCAAGACCAGCCTGGACAACATGGTGAAACTCCATCTTACTAAAAATTCAAAAATTAGCCTGGCATTTTGAGGCAGGAGAATCGCTTGACTCCAGGAGGCAGTGGTTGCAGTAAGCTGAGATCGTGTCACTGCACTCCAGCCTGGGTGACAGGTCGACTCTGTCTCAAAAAAAAAAAAAAAAGAAAAGAAAAATTTAAAAAAAGAAGAGTTTAGGCACCAAGTCAACCAGAGTTGAACTGTGTGCATCCTAGGAGTCCTGGAGCCCCTTGGGGAACTCCTGCCCACTCTGTGTTGGGGACGGAGAGTCAGGAAGGTCTGTGCTCAGATTCTTCCTCTGCTATGGCCTCTGATTACTCTATGACCGCTGGCAAACTGTGACCTTACCTGTAATGTAGGGACACTAATACCCCCTCACAGGACTGTTGAAAGAACTGGAGATGATGCATGTAAAATCATTTGGCACAGAGTAGGAGACAGGGAATGTTAGTTCTTTTCTTATGTCCTCATCCTTCACATCACAACCTGCTCAATAATCCGAAGCCACGTCCCAATCTCTCTTCCTCCTTCTAGGATGGTCTCTCCCTGCCTTGGTGCCTATCTCCTCTGCAGGAGGGTGAGCTTCTCCTCCCACTGGGCTCTACTGCTCACCTGGCTGCACTGGTTGCTGAGCTTCAGACCAAGATTAGTATCCTGGCTGGTCCCCAATGGCTGAATTACCCTTGCTAATGCCAATTGGTGTTGATGCTGGTCTCAACTTTGCCTGAGTATGCACTGTCCTTTGACCACTATGCCTCAGGCCACTGGGCCTCCTTCCCCAGCCTGGCCTCTGCAGCCAGAGTAGAGCCCCAGGTCACTCCCCATGCTCAGAGGAGCCCCGCATCTCCTGTCCCTCCCTCCCTACCCACCCACTTCCCTGCTGCAGGTCCTGCCTTTGTGCCAAGACCTGCTCCCATTATGTCACATGCCCTCCATGGATGGTTAATTTGCAAAGAATCAAAACTCAAAAAACAGTTTATAACTTAACCATATTGAGTCTAACTGTCTCTTTGATCATTTCAAAGGCAACTCAGGACCTTAAAAAGCCTTAGAATTGGCTTCCTAAGCACCAAGCCTTCTAGAAAATGGAAAATACAGGAGTAGGGTTAGGAGAATAATCTGAATGGTACTGGTCCCAAGACACCCCTGAAATTGGGTGACTTTAAGCAAATTGCTTAATGTCTCTAAGCCTAAGTTTTCTTATCTGAAAGGAAGACAATTATACTTGAATCATGAGGTCTAAGGATCATGTAAATAAAAGGACTTGGTTAATTTTAAAATTCCTGATATCAGCTTGATGCTTCTATTTTCATAAAAGCAGGGATTTGGGCTTCTTTAGCTGTTTAGGCCTTGAGGGGGGAAAAACGGTCACCTAATTATAATTTCACTATAATATTCTGTTCATAGTCCAGCTCTCTGAATAGACTATTAGCTTCTTGAGGCCAGGTATTGTGCTGGCTACTCTATAACCAGCTAGCACCAGCTTAATGTCCAGCTCAATGAACTTTCACTGGATACATGACTTCACCGTGTACGTCACTGTCCTGGCCAAGCCTGGTGATCATGTTTCTATCATATTCTATCTGCAGGAAGAATCCTGCCAGCCTGGCAGAAGCTACATCAAGTGAGGAGAATTGCTCCCCTCCCCTACTTCCTACTGCCAATCCCACCAAGACACAGTGAGGACATCCCAGCAAAATGCACAGGAGGTCAATAAAATCCAAGGAGCTCCCTGATGCCTTCTGTGCCACTGCCCACAGGACACTGTAAACTGGGCCAGCTGGGCTTAGGCCATGCAGAATGGTCAGCTGAGGGCAGAGACAGCCTTTCTCCCACCAGTCAGGCAGCTTCTACCACTTGACCTTCCCTCTGCCCCCAGGAGGCTTTCTAAAAGACAACTGGTGAAAACGAGGCCTTCATTCACTCCTTCCTTCCTTCCTTCATTCTACAAACATGAGTTGGACACCTATTATGTCCCAGTGGCTGTGTTAGATGTTGAAGAGGCAGAGTCCAGGCCCGCAAAGAACCCTGGGACTCCTGAGGGAAACAAACAAGGAAATAGACAATGACAATACAGTGTGATGAGAGCCAGGACAGAAACAAGCACGTGCTGTCGGAGCACACAGGGGCCTCCGTGCATGATCTTGCAGAACTTGGGGTGGAGGGTGCCGCTCCAGAGAGCTTTGGGTAGGGTGGAATTTAACCTCTTGAAGGATGAGAGGCATTAGGTAGGGAAATCCAGGAAGGGTGGAAAGTGAGAGTGTTCAGTAGGACACATGGACAAAGATAACAGCTTGTACAAGAAAGAATGGGTTCAGGAGGCTGGGCGTGGTGACTCGCACTTGTAATCCCAGCACTTTGGGAGGCTGAGGCGGGCAGATCACGAGGTCCCAAGACCATCCTGGTTAACACGGTGAAATCCCGTTTCTACTAAAAAAAAAAAAAGTATTAGCCAGGTGTGGTGGCGGGCGCCTGTAGTCCCAGCTACCCGGGAGGCTGAGGCAGGAGAATTGTGTGAATCCAGGAGGCAGAACTTGCAGTGAGCCATGATCTCACCACTGCACTCCAGCCTGGGTGACAGAGCGAGACTGTGTCTCAAAAAAAAAAAAAAAAAAATTAAAGAATGGCTTCAGAAAGTGGCCAATGAGGATTTGGTGAGAACAAATCCAGAGGATGAGATCAAGATGTGGGTTCCACACTCCCAGGAACAAGGAAAGAAATGTCCTTTGGTGGAGACCTGAGTACTGGAAAGACAGGTGGGAGGTGATATATAAAGCCTTTATCAACCCTGTATTATGGATGAGAAAGCTGAGAGCTGAAGAGCGGAACCCCACAGCAAGTGATCAGCATAGATAGATCATCACAGTTAGAGGAGCTGGTCCTCTTGACCTATACAAATGAGAAACAAATCAGCTTCTCAAATGGTATAGAGGCTCTGGGCCCCGTTGTGTTGGAATTCACCTTCCCACCCTCCCCTGTGCAATGAGCCGCCTTCTTCACAATCCATCAAAGAAGGTAAAGACAGACATTGCTTCCTGCTAGAGATGGTAGTGGTGGCTCAGGAAGACCCTTAAAAAATTATTAAAGGGGCTGGGCGTGGTGGCTCAAGCCTATAATCCCAGCACTTTGGGAGGCCGAGACGGGCGGATCACGAGGTAAGGGGATCGATACCATCCTGGCTAACACGGTGAAACCCCGTCTCTACTAAAAAATACAAAAAACAAGCCGGGCGAGGTGGCAGGTGCCTGTGGTCCCAGCTACTCGGGAGGCTGAGGCAGGAGAATGGCGTGAACCCAGGAGGCGGAGCTTGCAGTGAGCTGAGATCCGGCCACTGCACTCCAGCCTGGGCAACAGAGAGAGACTCCGTCTCCAAAAAAAAAAAAAAAATTATTAAAGGACCCCTGCTGTGATACGAATGTTTGTGTCCCTCCAAAATTCACATGTTGAAATTCTAACCATGCCCCACCTCCCCATGGTAGTGGTATTAGAAGGTGAGGTCTTTGGGGGGTGATTAAGTCATGAGGGTGGAACTCTTATGAATAGAGCTAATGCCCTTAGAAAAGAGGCCTGAGGAAATTCCATCACCCCTTCTACCACGTGAGGACACAGTGAGAAGGCACCATCTGTGAGGAGATGGGCCCTCATCAATCACCAAATCTGCTAGTGCCTTGGTCTTGGACTTCCCAGCCTCCAGAACTGTGAGAAGCAAATTTCTACCATTTTAAAGTCTATGGTACTTTGTTACAGCAGCTTGAACTGACTAAGACACTCCTTGGCTGCTTCACAATGCTTACCAGGAGGTTCTCTGCAGGCCTCAAAAGTTCAAAGCCCAGAAATGGCCTCTCTTTAATGACATCCTTGGGTTTATGAATGGAATAGCCATACCTTGCATATTTCTCCTTTGAGATTCATTCTTTTCTAATATTGCATTTACTACCCAAACAGATATTTCTGCTGATATTCATTCAATCCTACAGAGATGGACATCTAGGTAACATTTATTATTTGCAAAATTTTTCCTGCTTCTTTTTCTTTCTTAAGAAGTTGTACCTTTCTTTCTAGTTATAATGAATAAGACAAAGCAAGTCATTCTGGACTTCTTTTTTCCCTTTTTAAAATTCATAATGGTTGTAGTTGAATAAAATCTAATTTTTAATGGATATACATCTCACAGAACAGACAATACATATCTTTCAGGTAAAGCTTTTCTTTTTTCATATGAACAAATAGTATGTGAAAAATAGCAAAATAGATCATAAAGCCATCTGCATAATACATTGCAACTTTTCCTAAATTATTCTATCTTGTTCCAAATGAGGCCTTCAGAAGCTTTAATTTCCTTGGCTCAATATATTGTGAGGATTAATACATATCCATTGATTCATTTATTCATCCATGTAGTATCAGTTTCATAATATGTGAGACTCAGTGCAAAATGAAAATGTGGGGCCTCTTGTTCAAAAATTAAGACTTTTCTAGATGGTGGCCAGGCACAGTGGCTCACACAGTAATCTGAGCACTTTGGGAGGTCAAGGTGGGCAGATCACTTGAGGTCAGGAGTTTAAGACCAGCCTGGCCAACATAGTGAAACCCCATCTCTACTAAAAATACAAAAAATTAGCCATGCGTGGTGGTAGGTGCCTGTAATCCCAGCTACCTGAGAGACTGAGGCAAGAGAATCACTTGAACCTGGGAGGCAGAGGTTGCAGTAAGCAGAGATCATGCCACTGCACTCCAGACTGGGTGACAGAGCTAGACACTGTCTCAAAAAAGAAAAATAAATAAATAAAGAACTTTCTAGATGGCAACTGCATTAAGCCAAGCATTAAAGACACCTGTCTAAGCATGAGTCCCTGTGTGACTCCACAGGTCCCCCACCCAGGAAGCTGGACCTGAATCCACCAGATTATAGGCCAGGCCCTGGAAATACAAGGGTGAGCCAGTCAGATGTGGTCTGTGCCCCACCCTGCATCTTGGAGAAGAAAGGTCACCATGAGGTTTAATGAGGACTCAGATAAGGGAAGTGCTGGGTCATCTAGACCTCATGGTAGAGGTCAGCAAAGACCTTCCTGAGGAAATGACATGCACGCTGAGGCCTGAAGCTTGACGAGGCTTTAGCAGGCCAAGAGTAGGAGGGAAATTATTTTCAGCCAAAGGAAGAGCGTGTAAAAGAGATTGGAGAAAAGGCTGAAGAGTGTGTGGCATGTCTTTGGAACCACAAGGAGTGTGGCATGGCTGCAGCAGAGAGAACATAATGGGGCCTGGCTGAGGGCAAGATGGAGAGGTGGATGAGATCCAGCCCTGAAGGGAGGTTACATGGTATCCTAAAGGCAGTGGGAAGCTCTTAATGGGTTTCTTGGGCCTCTCTCAGCTGCACAATGGGCCAAAGAAGGGAAGAAATCAATGGTGGTGTCAGTGGAAGAAAACCAAGCTCCCCTGCCTGGTTCCTGATGAAAAAAGCAAAAAAGCAAAAACAAAAACAGGAAGTTAGCCTGCAGGGTTGCATTGGCAGGAAGTCCTGGTTTGACAAGTCATTCAGCCTGTGCTCTGGGCCATGGACCTACCAACTTAAAGCTGGTGCTACTCCACACCTGATCAGCAAATCAGAAGAGCAGGACAGACAGATCCTTCCTCTTCCACTGCCAGAGCTCAGTCAGTGGGAAATGTGCTCCAGGCCTCCTGGTTTGTCGCTTAGCAACACCACGTACTTGGTGCATAGGTGAAGGGCGCTCTCCATGAAACCTTCCTGAGGGACTCTGTGCCCACTGTGCCTGTTGGCAGTCATGTGTTTACCGGTTTGCCTCACCTACCAGACTGTGTGTTGCCTGAGAGCAGGAGATAGGTCTTACTCACTTTTGAATTGTAGTTTCTCACAAAGTAAACCATAAATGTATTGGTAAATTGAATTAACTTACACTAAATCTAGTTATATCTGAGGTATAGTATACATTCAGTCATTTTGGGGAGACAACTTATATTAAAGATATAAAATTTTTATAAGAGAAAAGTCTTTTGAGTTCTGTGCAACTGGCTTTAAGATACGCTTTTGACATCCAATATTTTTCTAATTTGGGACTTTTCAGAAATGATCAAGGGCAACGTCCATTTGATACAGTATCCCTGGTAGACAAGGATTATGAGTTTTTAGCATTGAGTTTCCACATGGCATGGTGTATAGTAAGTGGTTCATTATTCAATGAATGTATAGATCACATACATCCATGTACACCAATTCACACATACACTTTGCATTACTAAAGGATTTTACAGGTACATATTCAGGTAGTTTGTTTAAATATATAAGAAAAGTACAAATAGAAAAGTGTACCATAATATATGATACATATTTAAGATGTGAAGATTATGTTATTATGCATCAAAAATCATAAAGATGGATGATTATTTTGATTATTCAGCAGAAGCATTTCTTCATGCAATGTTTAATAGAAAAATATAGAAGGAAGGCAAAGGCTTAAAATGCTTTCTATCTTCAAATTTTTAAAAGAAATAGGCCTGGCACAGTGGCTCGCACCTGTAATCTCAGCACTTTGAGAGGCCAAGGCAGGAGGACCACTTGAGGTCAGGAGTTTGAGTCCAGCCTGGGCAACATAGAGAGGCCCTTCTCTATAAAAAATTTTTAAAAAGTAGCTGGGCATGGTGGTGCATGCCTGCAGTCCCAGCTACTTGGGAGGCTGAGGCAAGAGGATCACTTGAGCCCAGGGGTTAGAGGCTGCGGTGAGTATGACTGTGCCGCTGCACTCCAGCTATAGCCTGGCTGACAGAGAGAGGCCCTGTCTCTAAAAAAAGACAGAAAGAAAGAAATGTAAAATGATTTAGATAAAATGCTGTAACTGTAAAATCAATTCAGAGAGGAAATGTTCAAGAATAAGTGATTTTCAAGAAGTATAATTTTATGATCTGACATCTGAGAAATAGTTGAACAAATGGAAGAATTGTCTTACTCCAGAGTATTAGAAACAAGCCAATGTGAGGGTGTTCAGTGAGCCACTTATAACTAGAGAGCCTTCCGGAAGAAGAGGGGGTGGAGTTTCTGAGGAACCAGACAGAGCTGGGATTTTCTCAGCTGTGTTTGCAGTTTCACTTAGATACCATTCAAAGTCATTTCTAACATCTAATAAAAACAGACGCACTTTTTCTTATAGCCCCCGAGTGTCTGGAATACAAATTTCCCATCTTGTCACTGGCCAGCTTCTCTGTCCTTGGGAATCCCTCTGCCTCTCTTCCTTCATCCCTGGGATTCATGGTTGTGACCAGACTGCAGACCGTCGCTACCTGATAACCCGCCCCTGTCTCTCCATCTCCTATGAACAACCTGCTCCACTTGAAAACCAACACATCCATCTCTCTCTCTTTTTTTTTAATTTATGACTGAAAGAGGTTTAATTGACTCACAGTTCTGTAGACTATACAGGAAGCATAACGGCTTCTGGCTTCTGTTTCTGGGAAAGCATCAGGAAGCTTCGAATCGTGGCAGAAGGAAAACAGGGAGTGAGGCATCTCCACACGGTGGGAGCAGGAGCATGAGAGAGGGTGAGAGGTGCTACACACTTTTTTTTTGTTATTGTTTTACTTTAAGTTCTGGAATACATGTGCAGAATGTGCAGGTTTGTTACATAGGTATACATGTGCCATGGTGGTTTGCTGCACCTATCAACCTGTCATCTAGGTTTTAAGCCCCGCATGCATTAGGTATTTGTCCTAATGCTCTCCCTGCCCTTGCTCCCCACCCCCCAACAGGACCCAGTGTGTGATGTTCCCCTTCCTGTGAATGAGAACATGCAGAAACATACCCATTTCTTTACATTGAAAGAGACCTTAGAGATCATCTGACGAAAGGGGCCAGGAGACTTAGTGTGACTTCCACGAGATCACAGAGCTATTTTAGTCACAAAGCCAGCACGAGAACCTTACTCCATCCCCCGATGCTTCCTCTACCACTTCTCAGTGTCCATCCCAGCAGCCTCAGTTACAAGTGGCTTCCTGAAGAAAGTTTTCAAAAGCATTATATATTAGTCATTGAACTCTAGACTACGCTAAAAGGTAACTTGTAAATCCACCTGATGCATTGACCTCCCTGGTGGAAATAATTTGAATGCTTCCTGGCCTTGACTAATCTTTATGTATGCATGTATGTAATTTGTATGTTGGTACGTGTGCTGCCTTTCATGCTACTTTTTGCTTCACGTGAACAGCCACATGTAAACACTTTGCCAGCTTTCTAGAGCAGGGCTGTCCGATAGAACTTTCTGAGGTAATGAAAATGCTCGTTACCTATGACAGCAGTCACATGCTGCTTTTGAGCACTTGAAATCAGGCTAGTGTAACTCAGGAACTGAATCTTTTATTTTATTTCATTGTAATTCATTCAAATGCAAATTTGAATGCCACTTGGCCAAAGCGGTTCTAGAGAGTCATTGTGTTTCTTACAATGGATACATAAAATTTCAATTGTATTGATATTTTGTTTTATTTATTGTTCCTCTGTCCTCATTCAAAATGCTTTTCATTTTTGCTATTATAGCAAATACAATATTATGTACATATATATATATACTCCCATAAAAAAATATTGCTTGTATGGTTTTCGTCTTTTGATTTATTTGCTTAACTTCCTGCAAATGAAACTCCAACTGTGTAGTGTTTTGACTGAAATATTCTTTAAAATCCTCAAAGAGCCTCCATCTGTCTCTCTTCCCCTCTTATTCTCCCATTATATACCCTCTGGAGCAGGAACTCTGTCAAGAATCCGGGCCTTCCGTTGCTAAGTCCTCTGCTGGGGCCACTCTCAGCGTTTTTTCTGTGCTTCCTCATCCTCCCTGAGTCATGTTTTAGGGCTCGTTTTCCCCAAGTCAACTTTATCCTTTTATATTGTCCTTTGGAAGCAAAGACACAGGTCATTTTGATTTAAGGGATTTGCTACTAATCCAGACAAAACAGAAAGCACAGGGATGTTCTAAAAGTTCAGAATCTGGACATAATCCACAGATCCGTTCCCAATTCCTCACTCCTGGCCGAGGATGTAGAGGGGCTGCAAACACAGTGTTTGAAGCCAGAGAGATCTGGTGTTACTTGTTCCCCTGAGCAGCATCGGCTCACTCTGGTGCTTTCCTTATTTGCCTGCACCTCAGCCTCATACATCACAGTCATCTCCACAAAGAGGATGCCCAAGAAATGCTGCTGAGGCAATATAAATTCAACCCCGTCCATCAGAAAAGATAAACAGGCCACTCTCCAGATCACTTGGATGGTGAATGCAGTTTTGAGCAAATCCACTCAAGTTTTCAGGTTAGACAACGTGATGGTTACTACCGTCAACTTGATTGGATTGAAGGATGCAAAGTATTGTTCCTGCATGTGTCCGTGAGGGTGTTGCCAAAGGAGATTAACATTTAAGTTAGAGGACTGGGAAAGGCAGACCCACCCCCAGTCTGGGTGGGCACCATCCAATCACCTGCCAGGAACTAGAATAAAGCAGGCAGAAGAAAGTGGAATGAACAGACTCTCTGAGTCTTCCAGCCTCCATCTTTCTCCCGTGCTGGATGTTTCCTGCCCTTGAACATCAGACTCCAACTTCTTCAGCTTGTGGACTCTTGGACTTAAACCAGTGATTTGCCAGGGCTATCGGGCTTTTGGCCACAGACTGAAGGCTGCGCTGTTGCCTACCCTACTTTTGAGGTTTTGGGACTCCGACTGGCTTCCTTGCTCCTCAGCTTGCAGACAGCCTATTGTGGGACGTCACCTTGTGATTGTGTGAGTCAGTACTCCTTAATAAACCTCCCCTTCATAAATATACATCTGTCCTATTAGTTCTGTCCCTCTAGGCTACCTTGACTAATACAGACAAGGTCAAAAATTAAGCCAGTACTGAAGAGGAACTCTAGAATCACACAGCAGTAGGAAGAAACACTTCAGGTTATGGTTCCCCAGAAAAAAGAGATGGGAAGAATAAGGAAATTTATCACTAGATCACATGAGATAATTCAGTTAGGGAGATACTTTTAAAACTGTGAATAACCACAGGTAAGACAAAGAGAATATTAGGCAGGCAACAAGAATCCATGGCAGATGTCCTTAGAAACAAAGACAGCTTGCTGTAGTTATCAGTTCATAGATATGCCAGTTAGAACAAAGGTCAGGATTATTTCAGGATTTCAGGATTCCCATGCTAGTCCCCACAGGCAACTAAGGAAACCGGTATGAGTTAGCCTATAGAAGGGAACAGAGCTTACAGAATGAGAACCCTGATCAAGCCACACCTGAAGTGCATCTATGTCTGGAATTTTCATTTGTATTATATCTTTTTCTCATGGCTGTGGTTTAAAGCCCTGTGACATTTCTACTGTGAGGCTCCTTGATAGTGAGCTTGATGGTGAGCTCCTTGCTGGTGAGCTAGCTATTATACTAGATGGTGAAATCTAGTCTTATAGAGATGAACATTTGACAGAAACTCCCTCTCTCATTATCTGTAAAAACCGAGCATTCATTGTTAGGTATAATAACAATATAGTGGGAACAGGAAGGGAGGTACTGGGAACTAAGTTGAGTCTGCCACTTAATCATTTGATCATTTGAACTTTGCTGGGTGTCAGCTTCCTTATTTACAAAATAAGAATGTTAGAACAGATACATGGTTTTAAATTTTAATTAGGACTTAACAACAAATTTTGAACTTAATTTGACAACATAAACCTTCCCCATAGTTTTCTCCTGAATTAATTGTTACAAGCGTGTATTAGTCTGTTATCATGCTGCTAATAAAGACATACCCAAGACTGGGTAATTTATAAAGGAAAGAGGTTTAATGGACTCCCGGTTCCATATGACTGGTGAAGCCTCACAATCATGGCGGAAGGCGAAGGAGAAGCAAAGATACATCTTACATGGCTGCGGGCAAGAGAGCTTGTGCAGAGGAACTCCTATTTATAAAACCATCAGCTCTCAGGAGGCTTATTCACTACCATGAGAACAGTATGGGGGAACCACTCTCATGATTCAATTATTTCCACCTGACCCCACCCTTGACACCTGGGGATTATTCCAATTCAAGGTGAGATTTGGGTGGGAAAACCATGCAAAGAGTAACAAGCTCAGTAGAGAGTGCAGATAAAAGTGGAGGTGTTCTGGTTGAACAGAAGTGGGGTCGGAGCCCATCCACTCAGCTTCCCTACAGCCCCCTCGGGCAGCCTAAAACCACCTCCAGGGAAGTCCAAGGCACCGGATAACACAGTCTGAGAACCTCTGAACTAGAAGCTCCCTGAGTTCCTAGCTTGGGTGGTCAGGAATAGTTAGTGCTGGGTATACAGGTAGGTCCTTCAAATTATTCTCAGTCTTCTAGCCTATTGATCTCCCACTTCCATTTGACCTTTAAGCTATATTAATACATGTTTGAGAAAAAGAAAATTAAATAATTTTAACCACAAAAACATTAATTGACCTTAGACATCAGAATATGTTGAGCAAAATATTTGTCTCCAAAAGAATATTTCAAAAATTAAGTATAGCCCCTGACAATGAAAATGTAATATTCCTAGGTTCTGATACACCACAAGGATCACACCCTTTGGGGATCTTTGGGACACTGGTCAGGTCCCATCTGGGCTCTCCATGATGTCATCAGGGACCCAAGCACTTTCCAGCTCTGCTTCATGTTGTTGGCAGGAGGCCCCTCCTTCTCATCCTTATATCAGCTGCCTTCTCATCACAAGATGTCTATGTCCCTCTGGACCCCATCCTCCCCTCCCCACCCACTCCGCCCCAGGCGTGAAGAGGAAAGAAGAGTACAGGGCCAAAACCTTTGTCCTTTAGAAAGGGTCTACCTTTTAGGCTGAGAATGGCACTCTCCCCAGAAACATCCACATACATCTCAGTATCCTAAACCAAAAATGCCCACAGCCCCTTCTCAGGGAAAGGCAGTCAGGGAGAAGGGTGGGGCCAAGATACTGATAATCTGACTGCAGGGACAGTCACAGAGATGATATACGGAAGGCAAAAGAGGAGACTTCAGCCTCAAGGAAGCCTTTGCCTCTACCAGAGGAACAGGAGGTTGGTGAAGGGAAAAGCTGGAAAAACCAAAAGTAAGAGTTTCTCTGCAGATCAAGGGGAGCTTACTCTGATGTTTCTGGTCTGTTCTCTATGGGGCAGAGACTGGTAGGGGGCGGACACGATGGCTCACTCCTAAGGTCTCCTTCCACGGGAAGGCACAGCCCTCAGTTTAGCCTCAGCTTTCCCCTAGGAAATTTATCTCAGTCTTTCCCTCCTCCCTTTCAACCACTGCTGAGTTCATCCATCCCCCAGGTTTTACCGGAACAGGCCCCATGTTGACCACCTGCAATGGACTGAATGTTTCTGCCCCTCAAAATTGATATGCTGAAATCTAACCCCCAATGTGATGGTATTAGGAAGTGGAATCTTTGGGGTGTGATTAGATCATGAGGGTGGAACCCTCATGAATGGGATTAGTGCCCTAATAAAAGGGACCCCAGAGAGCTCTCTCACCTTCTTTCTATCATGTGAGGATACAGCAAGAAGCCTGCAAACCAGAAGAGAGCCCTCACCAGACCCCAACCATACTGCCACCCTGATCTCAGACTTCCAGCCTCCAGAACTGTAAGATATAAATTTCTGTGGTTTATAAGCCACCCAGTCTATGGCACCTTGTGATAGCAGCCCAAACTGACACCAACCTATGGTCAATAACACTGCCTGAGGCTGAATGAGAGGCCTGCCAAACTCAAGGCTTCAGTATTAGGAAGCCCATCGTGCCCCACACCCAAGCCACGCCTTCACACAACCGGTGTCAGAAATAAAGATGCTTTTCCTTTATCATCTGCCCTCCTCCTTTATTTTATCTGTGAATTGATTCTGAACTTGGGCAGTGAAAAGAGAGATGTTGTTTATTGGATCTCGCCTCTCCACATCTAAACAGTGCCTAAAATAGAGTGAGAGCTTGATACTTTGTCAAATGAAAAATATACCCGATCCTTCCTCTAGGACTTCTGTGATTATGTAAATGTATATTCCCAGAGATGAGAATCAAAGCAGATGGCAGGCATATGAAACCTTTGACCAGTAAACAAGAACAGTGAATTATCGTAGTATTCGTGTTACTAATGAGACGCCTAGCACAGTACCTGGAATTTGTAATTGGATGATACACATTCCAGTTCAGATTCTGGCACAGTATAAAGGAGAGAAGTCAGCAGCTAGAAAAGTTTTTCTCTCATGGCTTCTGGTCAAAACGGTGAGGTAGGAAAATAATTACCAAGAACATAAAAGCCCGGCTGTGAGAATATTCCTCAATGGCAGAAGCCCCTTCTTGTGTTCTTATTAAAAGGCAGGACTGACCCTTGTGCAGTAGACAAATGATAATGTCAAGCTTTTGTTTTGTGTAATGTTTGATTTGGGGCTCCAATTTGTCTCACGAAATGTCTGAATGTGCAATAATACCCATCTTAATGAAGTTCTAAGTTGATTGTATAAAGCAATGATAAGAATATTATTGGATGCAAAAATATAAAACTCTCGTATTCAGACATATTATAGAAAAGTAGTTGAAAATAGAACATAACCAGAAACTGCTATTTATACCACTCAGTGACAGGAGAATGCCATTCCAGCTCTGGATGGATTCTCTCCAGATCCCTTGAACACAAAGGAAATGGATAAACTAACCCACTGCAAGTTTGAGGTTCTCTGTTACTTGCATCTAATCCTAATGCACATATAGGTGAGTCTTTAGAGTCACATTTAATCTACATGGGCTCTGGACTCCTACAAATCTAGGTTTGAATGCAGGCTGTACATTAATTAATGGTCATAAAAGTGGGCAAGTTACTAAGGCTCTCCACATCTCAGGTATCTCATTTGTAAAATAGAATGAAAGTGTACATTTCTTACGGTAGGATTAAATGTAATAATGCAACCAAAGCACTTGATACAGTGGAATGAGTGAATGCTAAATAAATGTTAGCTATTAGAATTAATGTTGATGGGGATGAATAATAGTAACTACTGTAATTGGCCAAAGTGAAGGCACTTTCAACCTTAGCATTGCATTGGGTGATTTTTATATTTGTCCTAAACCATCTTAAATTTAATCTATGGGTCGACTAAAGTCTCAAGACAAAACAGCTACTCTTTCTACAGCAATAATGCAATTTACATTCCTATTGTAATATTTAATGGATTTTAAGGTGGTTTGAAAATAGGCAGAGGTTTCAATGATGTTAGGCTGTTCTGACTGACAGCTAAGGCCCGTGAAACTCTGTTACAAATTCTCTTAGCAATTGCACTTGAATTACCTCAGCAGGAAATTTGCTTGCTTGGTTATGGGGAAATGGTTGAACTCAAACATAAAAGGTTAAATGAAAATCCACATAATAAACTATAATCATTGACTTTCAGATAGATAAGGCCAGGAAATTAAGGTGGTTAGCAAAAGGAGGCATTGTTCCATACACGAGGAAAATCTGTACCTGCCAAATGAAATGCGACTGTGTCAGCTTCAAGATCTCCTGGGCTTTCTCTGTAAATGACAGAGACAACTCCCAAAACAGGAGTGCTTGACAATGCTCAAAACCAAATGAAAATATCATTACTCTGGAACAACTAAGAGATGCAAAGACACCAATGGAAGAATGTAGGTTCAGGAACCAAATTTTCAGTTACATGTAGATATATAAAATACATAAAAACAGGTCGGGCCCAGTGGCTTACGCCTCTAATCCTAGCACTTTGGGAGGCAGAGGTGGGTGGATTATTTGAGGTCAGGAATTTGAGACCAGCCTGGTCAACATGATGAAAGCCCCATCTCTACTAAAAACACAAAAATTAGCCAGGCACGGTCGTGGGAGCCTATAATCCCAGCTACTTGGGAGGCTGAGGCAGGAGAATTGCTTGAACCTGGGAGGTGGAGGTTGCAGTGAGCTGAGATCATGCCATTGCACTCCAGCCTGGGCAACAGAGCAAGACTCCGTCTTAAAATTAATGAATGAATTAATTAAAATAAAATATATAAAAAGCTCAATACTTTATCATGATTCACATTCATAGTAGTTTTGATAAACTGACTATGCAATCATCTGCAAGAATCCACAAGGAAGAAATTCCCATACGACTGAGTTAACGTCCAAGCAAATTGACTCTTCCCGGACAAATGCATCACACTTTTTAGGTATTAATTCCAGAGTGGAAAATGTACAAACAACCTCAAATCAATGATAGTGACTCCTTGAAGCTGTATGTTAAGAAGAACAAGGTTGCAATGGCTTCTCCCGACTCTGGAGGAAAAAATGGTGTGATAGACCAACGGTATCTTCTGCAAGTTCAGGATAGGGATGATTGGTTTATGTGCTGACTGTACTTCATGTTCTCAATCTCCAGTACTGCACTTCTGGTCCTACTGGACCCTATGTCCCAGATATCACAGTTGAACACCTGCTTTCCTTCTCTGGACCTGGTCACACCAGTATTTAAATGAAGAGACAGCGTATTCATCATTTGCCAGTGATACAAACCCAATTCCAACCGCTGAAGCACAAAAAATAGGAACTGTTGGTTTACTTAACTATGAAGTCCAGGGGTGCCACTGGTGTCCAGCACAGCAAGATTTAGAAGCTGCATCATGTCGCCAGGGATCCATTTCTCTCTTTCTTTCTTCATCTCTTAGAAAGGCTTTCTAACTGTTTGCAGTGGCTCATGCCTGTAATCCCAGAACTTTGGGAGCCCGAGGCAGGCAGATCACTTGAGGTCAGAAGTTCATGACCAGCCTGGCCAACATCATGAAACCCCGTCTCTACTAAAAAATACAAAAATTAGCTGGGCCTGGTGTCATGCGCCTATAATCCCAGCTACTGGGGAGGCTGAGGCAGGAGAATCACTTGAACCCAGGAGGCGGAGGTTTCAGTGAGCTGAGATCGTGCCACTGCACTCCAGCCCGGGCAACAGAATGAGACTCTATCTCAAAAAAAATAAATAAATAAAATAAAAATAGAAAGGCTTTCTATAGAGAAGGCAGGATGGGCACCAGCAATGCCAGACTCACATCCCCCCACCTCAGCAACCACAGTGGAAGGTACACATTTTTTTCTAATAGCCCTTAGGAAATACAAATTCCCAGGTAGGACTCTAATTGTCCCTGACTCCCTTACATGTAAATACTGAAACTGATCACTAAAGCCAAGAGGGCTGCATAGTCTGATTGGCAGTATTTAGTTTTCATGTCTACCCAGGTAGCTAAGAGAGGCAGGCCAGAATAAGCACCCTCTGATAACTGATGCATGTGGAAAGCATTCTCCACAGTGAGAGGGCTCTATTTCCAGAAGGAAGGGGGAGCCAGCCTCCCCACATCCTGGCCAGTTCTAGCCAAATGTTATCATTAGGATCTGGTATCCTGTCCCATATCCCCAAGCAAGTATATGGGGGCCTAATGTGCTGATAGATTTCTCTGTTCCTGTCTGCCTGCCTTGGTTTCTCAACTCTGTGAATAGAACACAACTTCTTGTAAGATTTCCCTCCCCTAACAAAAGTTCAAGTGTTCTGTGTCCTAGCTCCTACAACATATGTTTGATGCTAGGTCCTGCCTGCTGCTCTGGCTTCTTCCCAGTGACTACATTTGAATTTTAAGAGGGTGACAGGCCCCACCCCATGCCAGAGAAAGGGATTAAGCATAGTGAAGTGGGGAAAACTTTTGACTTAGAGCCAGCTATATCTGCGTTCAAATTCTGATACTTCTACTTTCTAGCCACATGGCCTTGGACTAATTATAGGCATACCTTGAAGTGATTGCAGTTTTGGCTCCAGATCACCTCAATAAGGCAAATTTTTTTTTTCTTGGTTTCCCAGTGCATAACAAAGTTATGTTTACACTATACTGTACCCTATTAGGTGCAATGATTATGTCAAAAAATTGTACGTACCTTAATTAAAAATACTTTGTTGCTAAAAAATGCTACAAATCATGTGAGCCTTCAGCAAATTGTGATCTTTTTGCTGGTGTAGGGTCTTGCTTGTTGATGGCTGCTGACTGATCAGGGCAATGGTTGCTGAAGGATGAGGTGGCTACCGCAATTTGTTAAAATAAGACAACAATGAAGTTTGCCACATTGATCAACTCTTCCTTTCACAAATGATTTCGCTGTAGCATGCAATGCTGTTTGATAGCATTTTACTCACAGTAGAACTTCTTTCAAAACCCAAGTTAATCCTCTCAAACCCTTCACTGCTTTATCAATTAAGTAATGTTCTAAATCCTTTGGTGTCATTTCAACAACGTTCACAGCATCTTCACCAGGAGTAGATTCCATCCCAAGAAAGCAGCTTCTTTGCTCATCCATAAGAAGCAACTTCTCAGCCATTCAAATGTTATCATCAGACTATAGCAATTCAGTCTCATCTTCAGGATCCACTTCTAATGCTAGTTCTCCTGCTGTTTCCATCACATCTACAGTGACTGCTACTGAAGTCTTGAACCCCTCCAAGGTATCTGTGAGATTTGAAGTCAACTTATTCCAAACTCCTGTTAAGGTTGATATTTTGACCTCCTCTCATGAATCACAGATGTTCTTAATGGCATTGAGAATGGAGAATCCTTTCCAGAAGATTTTTAATTTACTTTGCCCAGATCCATCAAAGCAATCACTATTTATGGCAGCTATAGTCTTACAAAATATATTTTTAACGAATAAGATTTGAAAGTTGAAATTACTCCTTGATCCATGGGCCGCAGAATAGCTGTTGTTTCAGCAAGCATAAAAACAGCATTAATCTCCGTGTATTTCCATCAGAGTTCTTGGGTAAACTAGAGGAATTGTCCATGAACAGTAATATTTTGAAGTGAATCTTTTTTTTGAGCAGTACGTCTCAACAGTGGGCTTAAAATATTCAGTAGACTTATAATCCCAGCACTTTAGGAGGCCGAGGCAGGCAGATCACCTGAGGTCAGGCGTTCAAGACCAGCCTGGCCACATGGCAAAACCCCGTCTCTACTAAAAATACAAAATTATCCAGGTGTGGTGATGGGTGCCTGTCATGCCAGCTGCTTGGGAGGCTAAGGCAGGAGAATCGCTTGAACCTGGGAGGCGGAAGTTGCAGTGAGCTGAGAACGCGCCATTGCACTCCAGCCTGGGCGACAAGAGCAGAACTCTGTCTCAAAAAAAAAAGAAACAAAACAAAAATATTCAGTAGACCATGCTGTAAACAGATGTGCTGTCATCCAGCCTTTGTTTTTTCATGTATAGAGCACAGATGGAGTAAATTTAGCATAATTCTTAAGGGCTCTAGGAATTTCAGAATGGTAAATTAGCACTGGCATCAACTTAAAGCCACCGGTGGCATTAGCTCCTAACAGGAGACAGAGTCAGCCTCTTCTTTGAAGCTTTCAAGCCAGGCATTAACTTCTCCACTTTAACTATGAAAGTCCTAGATGTCATCTTCTTCCAACAGAAGGCTGTTTGGTCTACACTGGAAATCTGCTGTTTAGCCACCTTTATCAGTGATCTTAGTTAGATCTTCTGGATAACTTGCCGCAGCTTCTACATCAGCATTTGCTGCTTCTCCTTGCACTTTTATGTTATGGAGGTGGCTTCTTTCCTTGAAACTCCTGAACCAACCTCTACCATCATTATACTTTTCTTCTGCCACTTCCGTGCTTCTCTCGGCCCTCAAAGAATTGAAGAGAGTTAGGGCCTTGTTCTGGATTAGACTTTGGCTTAAGGAAAAGTTGTGGCTGGTTTGATCTTCTATCCAGACCACTAAGACTTTCTCCATGTCAGTAACAAGGCTGTTTTGCTTTTTTATCATTTGTGTGTTCATTGGAGCGGCACTCTTAATTTCCTTAAAGAACTTTTCCTTCGCATTCACAACTTCACTGTTTGGTACAAGAGGCCTACCTTTCGACCTATCTCAACTTTCAACGTGCCTTCCTCACTAAACATAACCATTTCTAGCTGTTGATTTAAAGTGAGAGACGTGTGACTACTGCTTTCACTTGAACACTGAGAGGCCTTTGTAGGGTTAATTGCCTTAATTTCAATATTGTTGCATCTCAGGGAATAGGGAGGCCTGAGGAGAAGGAGGGAGATGGGGAACAAACAGTCTGCGGAGCAGTCAAAGTGTACAACATTCATTCACTAAGTTCAGTGTCTTATATGAGCGTGGTTGGTGGCACCCCAAAACAATTATAATAATAACATCAAAGATCACAGATCACCGCAACAGATATAATAACAATAAAAGAGTTTAAAATACTGCTTGAACTACCAAAATGTGACACAGAGACATGAAGTAAGCACATACTGTTGGGAAAATGGCGCCAATAGACTTGCTCCACGCAGGATGGCCACAAACCTTCAATTTGCAAAAAACAAAATATGTGCGGAGCATACCAAAGCACAACACAATAAAACAAGGTGTGTCTGTATTTAACCTCTCTGAACATATGCATTTCTTCATTCATAAAATGGGATTAAGCAAGTTAAGGTAGGGACACCCCAAGTGTCAGCTCTGACCCCTGTCCCCAAGCCCTTCAGCCTTCTAGGATCATCTTTCCTTTTAATATTAAAGGGAAAAACACCTGCCAAATATGTAATGTTCTCATTTGTTCAAGAAAAAAGATACATTTACACATGATGTTTTTTCCCTTTTCCTATTCTTCATATTGTCTGAATTTTTTTTTTTTTTTTTGAGATGAAGTCTTGCTCTGTCGCCCTGGCTGGAGTGCGGTGGCTGGATCTGGGTTCACTGCAAGCTCTGCCTCCTGGGTTCACACCATTCTCCTGCTTCAGCCTCCCGAGTAGCTGGGACGACAGGCACCCACCACCATGCCCGGCTAATTGTTTGTATTTTCAATAAAGACAAGGTTTCACCATGTTAGCCAGGATGGTCTTGATCTCCTGACCTCGTGATCTGCCCGTCTTGGCCTGGAATTACAGGCGTGACATCTGAATTTTTTTACCTTGTGTGTTACCTTTAAAATAAAAAGAAAAGAATAAAAGTTCAATATCATTCTACGCTGGCTGACCCCTTCACTTCACATACTGCAGCTCAAGGCACAGTGGTCACCCTTCACCTTCATGGATTCTCAAGGACATGTGCTTGTTCCGGTCAACACTTGTGCGGATTTCCCACCTCCACATAATTCTCAGAACTGCCCTGGGTCTCACCTCCTGTGGCAGTTCTATTCTCCCAACCCAGGGTCACCTGAAACATGCCATGCCGCCAGTTTCTTCTTTAATTCTCTTTCCTCAAAGTACAACTAACACAAGTGTGTATTGCAGAATCCACTGAAGATTGGAGGTAATGGGATATGGGCACATCACAATGCAGCCAACAGTTTTAAATGAAGATGAGGTGCACAGGATGCTAGAGCCACGCAGACACTGCCACCTCAGCAAGTGCTCACTGGTCATCCTTGCTCATCAGACCCTGGGCTTCCTCCACATTCGCAGGTTCTTGCCCACATCCCCTCATCTGGCCATCTTCAACCTCGCTGAAAGTTGTTATTCATTTCTCAGGGAAAGTCCATCCCACGGGGATAATTTATTGTTTTTGATTTTTCATTTTAATTTTTGTAGGTACACACTAAGTGTATACATTTATGGGTGCATGAAATGTTTCGATACAGGCATGCAATGCATTGCAATCACATCATGTAAAATGGGGTATCCATCTCCTCAAGCATTTGTCCTTTGTGTCACAAACAATCCAATTATACTGTTATTGTTATTTTAAAATGTACAATTAAATTATTACTGACTATAGTCACCCTGTTGTGCTACCAAATACGAGGTCTTATTCATTCTTTCTATTTTTTTTATACCCATTAACCATGCCCACCTCCCCCTACCCCACTCTCCCACTACCCTTCCCAGTTTCTAGTAACCCCTTGTATTCTCCATGTTCATGAGTTCAATTGTTTTGATTTTTAGATCTCACAAATAAGTAAGAACATGCAATGTTTGTTTTTCTATGCCTGGCCTATTTCGCTTAACATAATGATCTTCAGTTCCATCCATGTTGTAGCAAAGGACAGGATCTCGTTCTTTTTATGGCTGAATAGTACTCCATTGTGTATAAATAGCATATTTTCCTTATCCTTTCATCTGCTGAGGGACACTTAGGTTGCTTCCAAATTTTGGCCACTTTGAACAGCGCTGCAACAAACAAGGAGTCCTGATATCTCTCTGACATACTGATGTCCTTTCTTTGGGGTGTATACTCAGCAGTGGCATTGCTGCATCATACGGTAACTTCATTTTTAGTTTTTTGAGGAACCTCCAAACTGTTCTCCATGGTGGTTATACTAATTTACATTCCCATCAACAATGTATCCCATTCCTCCACATCCTCGCCAGCATTTGTTATTGCCTGTCTTTTGGATAAAATCCATTTTAACTGGAGTGAGATGATATCCTGGTATCCCAGGAGCACATTATAAGAGAAGGCACCACACGCAGAAGAGGGGAGCAAGACCAACTTCTTGCAATCAAGTCAGGGACTCCATACACTTTTAAATTTGCATTTCTCTGACAATCGATGATGTTGAGCAACTTTTCACATGCCTACTTGCCATTTGTATGTCTTCTGTTGAGAACTGTGTATTCAAATCTTTTACCTATTTTTAAATCACATTATTAGATTTTTTTCCTATAAAATTGTTTGAGCTCCTTATGTACTCTGGTTATTAATCCCATGTTAATGTTAATGTTTGCAAATATTTTCTCCCATTCTGTGGGTTGTCTGTTCACTTTGTTGATTGCTACCTTTGCTGCACAGAAGCTTTTTAACTTGATGTGATCCCATTTGTCCATTTTTACCTTGGTTGCCTGTGTTTGTGGGGTGTTACTCAAGAAACTCTTGCCAAGACCAATGCCCTGGAGAGTTTCCCCAATGTTTTCTTGAAGCAGTTGCATAGTGTGACGTCTTAGATTTAAGTGTTTAATCCATTTTGATTTGATTTTTGTATATGGGGAGAGATAAGGATCTAGTTTCATTCTTCTGCATATGGATATCCAGTTTTCCCAGCACCATTTATTAAAGATATTGTCTTTTCCCCAATGTAGGTTCTTGGCACCTTTGTAGAAGGGGATGGTTCATTGCTGTTCCACTGCCTGGTAACAACTCAAGTGACAGAGCCTGGAAATGGGACCCAGAAGTACATTGCAAGAAAAGACACCACACCCAGAAGAGGGGGGCAACCCCAGCTTCTTGTACTCCAGGTGGGGGATTTGAACTTTTTGCATTCATGCAATGCAGGGAAGCATCTTATTTATCACCCTTGAAATTGCCATTTGGAGAAAGCATCTTAAAAGACCACCTGAGCAGTTTTTTGGAGTCAGTGGATTAGTCCATTCTCACACTGCTAATAAAGACATGCCTAACACTGGCTAATTTATAAAGGCAAGAGGTTTAATTGACTCATGGTTCCACATTTTTGTGGAGGCCTCAGGAAACTTACGATACTGCAGAAGGCACCTCTTCACAGGGTGGCAGGAGAGAGAATGAGTGCCCAGTGAAGGAGGAAGACCCTTATAAAATCATCAGCTTAAGAGAACTCACTACCACAAGAAGAGGATGGGGAAAGCCACTCCCATGATCCCATTATCTCCACCTGGTCCGTCTCATGACACATGGGGATTATGGGAACTACAATTCAAGATGAGATTTGGGTGGGGACACAGCCAAACCATATCAGTCAGACACCTTGGGAAGAAATCCAAATGAATTTGCTAAATGATGATTGGGTGAAGCAGTTCAATTATGTGCAACCTTTAATATAGCAGGGTATTTTTAAAAACCTCAATTTCAAGTTACTAAAAATGGATGAGACAAGATGATTGTAAGGAGTTTAAATAAAAGCAGTGGAGAAGCAGTGTCATCACCACACCCACCCCTAAATCAAAAGAAAGCCAGGCTCCCAATCAGGTTGGTCATTAGCATCCCCAGGGGAGGATTTAAATATGCAAATTCAGGGACCCTAACCCAGACCTGCTGGGTTTCATTCTCCTGGACACCGGTCTTCAATTTCTCAGCTCCTGAACTCCCTAAAACAATTACATTAAATTATGTCAACCCTCAACACATGTTAAATTTGGCATCTAAACTTTTTCAACATTAGTTAAATTCACTGCAGAAAACATAATTTCTGGTATATTATTAACGTTAGCACTTTAAAATAAAATTATTACAATAGTCTCTTAAGTGTGTCTAATGGTTTACAAATGCCATACCAAGGTCACATCTGCCATCATCCATTGTTAAAAATACATAAAGACATTTTGAACAATGAGAAAATGTATGTTGGTCTTGTTTCTCCTTGAACTTGTATTTCCATTCCATGTCCCTTGCAAAAATTTTATCTAAATATTTGTGTCTATTTATCTATTTATGCTTGTATATCTTTTTTTTTTTTTTTTTTTTTTTTAGACAGAGTCTTGCTCTGTCTCCCAGGCTGAAGTACAGTGGCGTGATCTCGGCTCGCTGCAACCTCAACCAGCTAATTTTTGTATTCTTTAGTAGAGATGGAGTTTCACCATGTTGGCCAGGCTGGTTTTGAACTCCTGGCCTCAAGTGATTCAACTGCTTTAGCCTCCCAAAGTGCTGGGATTACAGGAGTAAGCCACCATACCCAGCCGCTTGTACATCTTTCATTGATTACCTTATAACTCTACCACAAAAATTGTATATAAATTGTCATTTTAATTTTTAAATTTTCCTATAAATGGGAATCTAAGTGTTAAAAAATCTCTTTTGGATTGAATTACTATCACTATTAGTGCACAGATTATCTAAAAATAAATATATCACAAGTGTTGCAAAATGCCAAGCATAAAAAGTAAAATACTACCAGAAACCTCTTAGGGAAATGAATAGGGCATATTTTTTAAAAATTAATGTTAGTATTTCTAGTAGTAATTAATTGCATCATTAGATTCAATAAATGATTTATTTAAATAAATAAAATTTAAATAATTTATTTAAACAAATAATTGTGTAGTTAAATATGGCATTAGTAATTATGCTAATTAGTATTTATGGATGAAATAAGGTTCCTCATTGTATTTCTTTTTTCTTTCTTCTTTTAAGGGTTTTAAAAAATTTATGATTGACACATAATTATATATACTTATGGGGTACAATATAATGTTTCAATGCATGTATAAATTGCGTAATGGGCAGATTAGAGTAATTATACATGTAAACTCTAAAAAAATTGGTTCTCAAATGTAAGTACATGGAGAACAATGGAGTTTTTTTTTTAAGGCAATGTCTCTCCATTATTTGAATTCCTCATGAGATAAAAACCAAAGATCACATAGTTGTTATCAGTGCTTTCAAAGTGATCAGTTCTTCTGTTTTGTTGGAAGAGAATTAGAAACTACCCAACTTGCAAAGAAGTTTTTAACCCTTTCATTAGACCCATGCTCTACAATAACTACACCAATATTTTAAATCACTCTGTTTGGTGTCCAAGAGGTTTTTGGACCCCGTAAATTTGGTTCCTGAACCTACATTCATCCACTGTACCAGGTAAGAGCCTGTACAGGAGAAAAGTCTGCCTTTCTTATGTTAGTAAGCATATGAGAGGGGATACCTTCACCACAAGCAGTTTCTTAGACCCACAGACATCAGGGATCTGGAAATTACCTTCAAACCATTGGTGGTCACAGACTCTTAAAGCGTCTCCCTTTACCACGGTCCACATATCCCAGGGCTGGGCCATTTGAAAGCTCCCCCAAGTGATTCTGCTAATCAGCCAAGTTGAAGAACCCCTGTTTAAGGTGCAAAGGGAGTCCGTATCTCAGAGGGAGATTTGATTCTTCTTCTTCTTTTTTTTTTTTTTTTGGCAGAAAGTAGTTGTTTTCAGTTTACAGAGAGACTTCTAGTTTTAGGGCCAGGATCCGGAAGAAGACATGAATCCAGAGAAATGAGCTGGCACTCAGAACTGCTTTTGTACAGGAGACATTTGCCAATCTGGAAAAAAAGGCTGAGTGGCTGAGTGTGCTACTGATAACCTCTCAAGGATGAGATATTTTTTAAAAACCGAAGACAGGGTCAGTCCAGTGTTCTGATAACATATATTCCCAATCCTACCTTGAGTAGAGATCCTGAAGAACTGCGCTCTAAGTGTAAAGGTAAACGGAAGTCAGTTGGCCCTCACCCAGAATGCAGCCTCGTTTTGTGTTATCCAGAGGGCTCCAAAGTTACAATCAACATATACTTTGAAGGTCTGCTCTATTATTTTCTATCATCCCATGTTCCCAGATTGCTAAGTCCACGCATGTGATACAGAAACAAACAAAACTTGTCTCAGGAGAAACATAGCATCTTCCAGCCTTCATTATTTCTATAATTTTAAAAAATAAGATGTTTAGGACACAAAAATGACTGGGCACATGAAAAAGATAAAAGAGGCAAAAGGTTGAAAATAGAAGAGACAAGATAAGACACACAGGATACAGTGAAAAGTTCTAATAGATATTCAATGGCAGTGACACAGAGGAAATCAATAAGCCATGCATAGAATAAAGACATATCATAGTGAAACTGGAAATTTTCTTGAATAGAATAAGAAAATTCCCCAACCTGAAGACAGTCACAATTTATCAAATTTTAAAAGCCTATCAATTACAATTTTTAAAAAAATTCTAGAAGTTTCCAAATGTCACCTCATTTTAAGGAGCTGCATACCCAGTCCATTGTTTATCTATTATTGCAACATGTTCCTTCCTTTCTTTTCATTTTCTTTAGTTATTTTGTTTATTCATTTGTTTATTGTCTTGTCTCTCTCCGTTCCAATCCTCAAATTTAACCTCCAAATAGGCAGAGACCATGCCTACCTTGTTTTCCATATGATATGGTTTGGCTGTGTCCCCACCTAAATCTCACCTTGAATTGTGTTCCCATAATTCCCACGTATTGTGGGAGCGACCTGGTGGGAGATAATTGAATCATGGGGTCGGTTTCTCCTGTACTGTTCTCGCAGTAGTGAATAAGTCTCACAAGATCTGACAGTCTGTTGAGGGAAAACCTGTTTCACTTGGTTCTCATTCTCTCTCTTGCCTGCTGCCCTGTAAAACATGCCTTTCACCTTCCGCCATTATTGTGAGGCCTCCCTAGCCACGTGGAACTGTAAGTCCAATTAAACCCTTTTTCCTGTATAAATTACCCAGTCTCTGGTATGTCTTTATCAACAGCGTGAAAACAGACTAAAAAGATGTGGTATTTCTAGAGAATACACAGTGCCTGGCTTCAGACTGGGCCTGGGCTGAGCCAGTATCTGGTGATACCTGGGGTGGAGACAAAAGGGGGTCCTCACTCTCAGAGTCATCCATTTACATAATAAGAATAAAGCCTAAAAAATTACAGAGAGGGGAAAGTCACCTATTTCCTATCAACTTGGGAATTTGATTGGCAAGAATTTTCTAATCAGCAATATTGGACACAGCAGAAGATAATAAAGCAAATTTTAAAATTACGAGGTAAAAGAATGTTCAACCTAAAATTCTATATACAGCCAGCATTTAAATGGGAGGGTAAAATACTTTCTTGAACATGAAAGGATTCAGGAAGTTTTTATCATCCTCAGCTCCTTTCCAAAAGAATTACTTGAGAACGTATTTCAGCAAAATGAAAGTTTGCTGTAGGGAAGAAAAAACAAATGACAAAAAAGATAAGGCACAAAAATCCTTAGGCAGAAAGATGGCTAATTATGTCTAAATGAAATACACTGGAAAAATTCCTGAATCTAGAATTGAAACCCCAGATGATTTCCATATGGTAGGAGATAGGAGGAAGGGGGAAATAAAAATTTTCTAAGGCTTTTATCTTCTTATTTGGGAAGGTATAGCTACAGCTTAACTCTAGACATTGAGAGGAGAATGTGTTCAAATAAGTGTACTATATATTTAGTAGTAACTATTAGAGCAATAGAAATATTATGGATAATTTTAAAAGCACAAATAGGAAAAGAAACAGAAAAATTAATCCAACAGAAATCGTTTGTGTCTATATGTAATATTAATTCATATGAATTTTCTTAAAGCCTAATATGATATGCACTAAATATTTTACCTTGGAGAGGAGAAGACAATTGAAAGAGGGGAAGGGAATGTAAGAATGAAAGGAGAATTTAAATTTTTGCTTCTCCATATACTTCTGATTTGTTTTTCAAATAATCGTGTATTCATTTATTACATATGTAATTTCTAAGCAATGAAGATTTTTTAGTCCAATAAAAATCCTAATGGAAATTCTTTTATTTTCTTTTTCTTTCCTTCTTCCCTTTTGCTTTCTTTGTATTTAGTAAAATTATTTTGAAGTTCATTTGGAAAAATAATAGGAAAACATGAGAGAATAAAATATCATGTACTGTTTATCAAATTAGTAAAGATGAAAACAGTTCTAGGCTAGGCACGATGGCTCATGCCTGTAATCCCAGCACTTTGGGAGGCTGAGGCGGGCAGATCACTTGAGGTCAGGAGTTCAAGACCAGCCTGGCCAACATGGCAAAACCCTGTCTCTACTAAAGAGCCAAAAAAAATTTGTCATGCATTGTGACACATGCCTGTAATCCCAGCTACTTGTGAGGCAGGAGAATCGTTTGAACCTGGGAGGTGGAGGTTACAGTGAGCTGAGATCATGCCACTGCACTCTAGCCTGGGCAACAGAGTGAGACTCTGTCTCCAAACAAACAAACAAATAAACAAAACAAAAACAAACAATTCAAATAACATTACAAAGGAGAGATTAAATGGAGACTCCTACATTGCTGGGTATGGGGAATAAAGCCACATATGGACAGAAATTATTTGCGAATAATTTTGGCAATATGTATCAGTAGTCATTTTTTAGATCAAGTCCTTTCATTATAATTCCACACTTTACAACCCATCTTAAAGAAACAAAATTAATATAGAGACTAATTATTAAAACAGACATTTATCCCCGTAAATATGCTTAATATCAAGTTACAAATGCTCTAAATGTAAACGTTCAGAAGTTGTAAATTATAGCATACTTATAAGATACAATATCATGTAAGCATGAATAATTTGTATTGCAATCAGTTTTTAATAAAATTAAAAATATGTAAATTCTAATAGATTTTTAAAAACTCAGAAGGTGCAAAATTGGATACATATTGCTTGATTATAATGGATTGAAAAAGCTTGAGGGTATTGAGTCAAAATGGCTAAGCACTTACAGATATTTTTTCTGTTCCAACCAGTATCTCTAAAAATAACAGGAAACATTTTTTTTTTAATTGTTGGCTTATTAGTCCATTATCACACTGCTGTAAAGATACTACCAGAGACTAGGGGTTTTAGAAAGGAAAGAGGTTTAATTGACTCACAGTTCTGCATGGCTGGGGAGGCCTCAGGAAACTTATTGTGATGGAAGTCAAAAGGGAAGCAAGGCATGTCTTCCCACTGCAGCAGGAGAGAGAGAGAGAAACAGAGAGAGAGACACAGAAAGAGAGGGCACACACTGGGCACGGTTGCTCATGCCTGTAATCCCAGCACTTTGGGAAACCGAGGCGAGTGGATCACTTAAGGCCAGGAGTTTGAGACCAGCCTGCCCAACATGGTGAAACCCCATCTGTACTAAAAATACAAATATTAGCTGGGTGTGGTGGCTCATGCCTGTAATCCCCACTACTCTGGAGGCTAAGGCAGGAGAATCGCTTGAACCAAGGAATCAGAGGTTGCAGTGAGCTGAGATCTTGTCACTGCACTCCAGTTTAGGTGACAGAGTAAGACTCTATCTCAAAAAAAAAAAAAAAAAAAAAAAGAGGGAGAGAAAGCACACAAAGGAAACTGCTACTTCCAAAACCATCAGATCTTGTGAGAACTCACTCACTATCACAGAACAGCATGGGAGAAACTGCCCCCATAATCCAATCACCTCCCACCAGGTCCCTCCCTCCACACATGGGGATTATAATTCAAGATGAGATCTGGGTGGCAACCCTGAGCCAAACCATATCAGTTGGTACTATGGAATTCATAACACAATGAAAAGGGGTCATGCTATCATCAGATCAGATATTTTAAGTCATCCTTAAAACAGAAAAAGCAGAGAAGACCACATTGACAAAAGAAATTACATCCTAAAGCTCGTTCAGGAAGAAATTGTGCCAATGTAGAAATGGCTCCTGGTGTCCCAGCAGGAGGGAGTCATGGACAGCCATGGGGCCATTGTAATAACCCATTCCTGGTCACCAAGCTGATAGGTTCCTCCTCTCTGCCTACGTGCACCAAGAAGTAGGCTTGTAGGCTTGCTCACCTCAGGCTGGAACAGGGACTGTAGCACTTGGGGGCACAAGAAGGGAAGCGCCTGGGGCTTTGGCAACATCCAGAAGAAACAGGGAGCCCCTAACCCTCCAGGTTAAGCTCCTGGCATTCCCTACTCCTTGCCAGGACTCTGACTCACCCACAATTCCAGAGGTTAAAAACAAAGAACATCCATAAGCAGGCAAAACCAGCTTTTTCTTTCTTCTTTTCTACATAGCAAAATTTCAAACATATGCAAATTAAAGATAATATTACGAAGCTACCAGTCTGTATCCAGTAACTTCAACAACTATCAGCATTCTGCCACTCTTGTTTTACATATATCACCATTACAACCTTTCATTTTCTTCCAGAGTATTTTGTCTTTTTTATTTTTTAATTTTCATTCATTTTTTAAATTATTATTTCAATAGGTTTGGGGGGAACAGGTGGTATTTAGTTACATGAATAAGTTATTTAGTGGTGATTTCTGAGGTTTTGGTGCACTCATCACCCAAGCAGTGTACGCTGTACCCATTGTGTAGTCTTGTATCCCACAGCCCCCTCCTACTCCTCCCTTCAGTCCCCAAAGTCCATTATATCACTCTATGCCTTTGCGTTCTCATAGCTTAGCTCCCACTTATAAGTGAGAACATACAATATTTGATTTTCTATTCCTGAGTTACTTCCCTTAGAATAATGGTCTCCAACTCCATCCAGGTTACTATAAATGCCATTATTTCATTCCTTTCTCACATGTTCTTTATCCATTCATTTGTTGATGGGCATTTAGGCTGCTTCCATATTTTTGTGATTGTGAATTGTGCTGCTATAAACATGCATGTGCAAGTGTCTTTTTCATATAATGACTTCTTTTCCTCTGGGTAGATACCCAGTAGTGGGATTGCTGGATCAAATGGTGGTTCTACTTTTGGTTCCTTAAGGAATCTCCATACTGTTTTCCACAGTGGTTGTACTAGTTTACATTCCCACTAGCAGTGTAAAATCACATCCATGCCAACATCTATTATTCTTTGATTTTTTAATTATGGCAATTCTTGCAGGAGTAAGGTGGTATCACATTGTGGTTTTGATTTGCATTTCCCTGATAATTAGTGATGTTGAGCATTTTTTCACGTTTGTTGGCCATTTGTATATCTTCTTTTGAGAATTGTCTATTCATGTCCTTAGCCCATTTTTTGATGGGATTATATGTTTTGTTTCTTGATGATTTGTTTGAATTCCTTGTAGATTCTGGATATTAGTCCTTAGTCAGATGTATAGGGTGTGAAGATTTTTCTCCCACTCTGTGGGTTGTTTACTCTGCTGATTATTTCTTTTGCTGTGCAGAAGCTTTTTAGTTTAGTTAAGCCCCATCTATTTATCTTTGTTCTTGTTGCATTTGCTTTTGGGTTCTTGTTCACAAAATCTTTGCCTAGGCCAATGTCTAGAAGACTTTTTCCAGTGTTATCTTCTAGAATGTTTATGGTTTCATTTAAGTCTTTGATCCATCTTGAGTTGATTCTTGTATAAGGTGAGAAATGAGGATCCAGATTTATTCTTATACATGTGGCTTGTCAATTATCCCAGAACCATTTGTTGAATAGGGTGTCCTTTTCCTACTTTATGGTTTTGTGTGTTTTGTCAAAGATCAGTTGGCTGTAAGTATTTGGCTTTATTTCTGGGTTCTCTATTTGTTCCATCGTTCTATGTGCCTGTTTTTATACCAGTACCATGCTGTTTTGGTAACTATAGCCTTGTAGTATAGTTTGAAGTTGGGTAATGTGATACCTCCAGATTTGTTTTTTGCTTATTCTGACTGGCTATGTTGGCTTTTTGTTTGTTTGTTTTATATGAATTTTAGGATTGGATTGTTTTTCTAGTTCTGGGAAGAATGAAGATGGTATTCTGAAGGGAATTGCTTTGAATTTATAGATTGCTTTTGGCAGTATGGTCATTTTCACAATATTTATTTTACCCATCCATTAGCATGGGATGTGTCTCCATTTGTTTGTGTTCTCTATGATTTCTTTCAGCAGTATTTTGCAGTTTTCCTTGTAGAGATCTTTCACCTCTTTGGTTAGGTATATTCCTAGGTTTTGTTTTGTTTTGTTTTGCAGTTTTTGTAAAAGGGGTTGAGTTCTTGATTTGATTCTGAGCTTGGTTGCTATTGGTGCATAGCAGTGCTACTGATTTGCGTACATTGATTTTGTATCCTAAAACTTTATTGAATTCATTTATCAGATCTAGGAGGTTTTTGGATGAGTCTTTAGGGTTTTCTAGGTATATGATCATATCATTGGCAAACAGCAAGAATTTGACTTCCTCTTACTGATTTGGATGTCCTTGATTTCTTTCTCTTGTCTGATTGTTCTGGCTAGAACCTCCAGTGCTATGTTGAATAGAAGTGGTGAAAGTGGTCATCCTCATCTTATTCTAGTTCTCCAGGGGAATGCTTTCAACTTTTCGCTGTTCAGTATAATGTTGGCTGTGGGTTTGTCATAGATGTCTTTTATTACCTTAAGGTATGTCCCTCCTATGCTGATTTTGCTAAGGGTTTTAATCATAAAGGGACGCTGGATTTTATCAAATGCTTTTTCTACATCTATTGAGATTATGATATGATTTTTGTTTTAAATTCTTTTTTTGGTGTATCATATTTATTGACTTGCATATGTTAAACCCTCCCTGCATCCCTGGTATGAAACCCACTTGATCATGGTGTATTATCTTTTTGATATGCTGTTAGATTCGGTTAGCTAGTATTTGTGGAGGATTTTTACATCTATGTTCATCAGGGATATTGGTCTGTAGTTTGCTTTTTTTGTTGTGTCCTTTCCTGGTTTTCTATGAGGGTGAGATGGGCTTCACAGAATGATTTAGGGACAATTCCCTCTTTCTCTATCTTTTAGAATAGTTTCAGTAGGATTGGGAAATCTCAAATATCATTTTATTTTACTCATACTTAGTGTGATTCTCTAACACAAAAAGAAATTTTTAAAAATGATCTGTCTCTTTCACACACACACACACGCACACGCACTCAAAATTATAACCCAATCCTGTTGCCACACTGGTAGGTCGCTCCTCTACACCGATCTGTGCCAAAAAGTAGGCCTGTAGGATGCTGAAAATTATCACACACACTCCCCTCCAATGACAAGTTATCAATATCATCTAATAAGCAGTTGTGGCAGATTGTACTTTCCAAAAATGTTTATAGCAGCATCTCCTAGCTTCTGCAAGTGAACTTGCCACTCTGAGATAAAAAGGTGAGGTCTGACTCCCCTCCTCTTGACTCCTGGTGGGCTTAGTCACTGGCCGGAACAATGTGAGATTTGAGGTACTGTCTGATTTCCAAGTGGAGGTCAGGAAGCCACCTAACCTCCACTGGGTTTCTTGGGATGTTTACCCTCCAAAAGTCTCCTCTCAAGATGGTTTCTCTCAGAATCCAGGCGGCAGGCTGTGAGAAGCCCAGTCACATGGAGAGGCCACATGTCGGTGTCCAATCAGCATTCCCAGCAGAGCTGAGCCATTTAAGTCTCCCAGTTGAGGCTCCCAATATTATGGAGCAGGGAAGGCATCTCCATGTGGCCTGTCCAAATTCCTGACTCAGGACCTGTGAGCATAATGGCTGTTATTTTATGCCACTAGGCTGTAATGTGGTTTCATATCCATAAAATTTAGAAACACCAGTTCATATTCAGTTTGTTCTCATCATTTCAAAAATTTGCCTTTATGGTTGACCTGTTTAAATAAGGATCCAAGCCTTATTTAAGGTCACACACTGATTTTGGCTGATGTTTCTATTAAATATGTCTTAGCCCACATGAATTTCTGCATTTTTGTTTTTTATTTTGATGGCATATATTCATGAAGAAGCTAAGTCTTTTGTTTTATAGAGTATCTCCTGTCCTGTTCTAACTGATGTATCAATCAGCCAAGCAGTGCTTACCATCTTCCTCTGTGAGTTGTTTCCTGTAAGAAAATGGTTGGTTAGATCCAGGCAGGGTTGGCAAACTTTTTCTGTAAGTGGCAGAGAGTCAATATTTTAGGCTTTATGGTTCATTCAGCTCTACCATGGTAGAACAATTGGAGACATGGGAGATATGAGAATGAGTGTGACTGTGTTCCAAAGAAACTTTATTTACAAAACAGACAGCAGCCATGGGCTACAGTTTGTTGGCCCTGATGCAGATGAAACCAGAATAATCAAATACAAAAATGAGTACAAAATCTAGAACCACCAAATATTTACAGAAAACCAACATCAAGAAAGGAAAATAAAACTAAATAAATCTCAGAACCAACACCTGAAGAAATAGAGTAAATAAAACAGACAGATGAAAACTTTGAGGGTATACCAAATATTGAACATTCTAGAGAATTAAAAGATGCTATCATATTCCTGAAGCAAGAACAGGCTGTTATGATGACAAGCATTTAGATATCTTAGAAATTAAAAATGCAATCATCAAACTAAAAATCTTAATAGATGTGTTGAGTAATAGAATAGACAAAACTGAAGAATATAGAATATAACTGCAGAGTATGCTGAGAAATTGTTCCAGAACACTATATTAAAGGAAAAAGAAATGGAAATACTATAGCAAAAGTTTGGAGACATCGAAGTTAGACCCAGAAATGCCAACAATCATCTAATAGAAGTCACAGTCAAAGAGACTAGAGAGACAGAGAAGAAATAAGCAAAGAAATAATAATAATAAATATTTTCCTGAGCCAAAAAAAAAAATCCCAAATGTGATATGTATTTATTTTTATTTGAAACAGGGTCTCACTTTGTCACTTAGGCTAGAAAGCAGTGGTGCCATCACAGCTCACTGCAGCCTCTAACTCCTGAATTCAAGCAATCCTCCTACTTCAGCCTCCTCAGTAGCTAGGACTACAGTTGCACACCATCATACCTGACTAAATTTAAAAAAATTTTTTTGTAGAGACAGCGTCTCACTATGTTGCCCTCTGCAATTTTTTTGTAGAGGCTGGTCTCGAACACCTGCCCTCAAGCAATCCACCAACCTCGGCCTCCCAAAGTGTTCAGATTACAGGTATGAGCCAATAATCCCTGCCAAAATGTGATTTTTAAAAATAGATATGGCCCACTGGGTAACAACCAGCATTAATTAGGGGTGAGAAGATGATACATGGACACATAATGATAGAGTTTCAGAGCTCCTGGTATAAAGAGTTCTGAAATCCCCTCCATACATATCCAGTCTTATTCAGTAATTCTGGGTTGGAACTTGGAAATCTGACATTCACCTGTTCATTTGGTTTCAAAAACAAATCTAACATGCAGACAAAATTCGCAACTGCTATTCTCTAGAGCAATAATCTGGGACTGTACCTAGCCACACTTTCCTGCAGTCTGATGCTGATTGTAGAGTGCGGTGCTTCTGGGCTTCTCTTATGCTAACTGATTCCTTCTTCCTTGTGCATGAGCCACTGCCTGGAGGCGCCTCTTGTTAACTTCCTCCCCTCCCCCACCACCCACCAGCACATAGGATCCTCCTTTGACCTTTGACCTTTGACCAGGGTTTTGCTATCACTCCCCCAATGCATTTGGTTCTCTAACATTTCCTGAACTGCTGCTCTCTGGGCCAGCCAACCCCTGTGCTGGGTCCCCTGGTCCCAGACTGCTCCCATCCCTACTGAGGCCTCAAGATACCAGCTCTGCTGTGATTCATTTTCCCACGTAATCAACACAATAGGACAGCTTGGTGTGTGCGGAGCTGTGCTAGGTCCTGGGAAAACAAAGCTGAATATGGCCTGACGCTCACCCTTAAGGAGTCCCAGGTGGAAGCAAATGTGGAAGGAAAAAAGTGGACTACATCGTGATGAGGGGGACCACCCAAAGTTTCTCCAAAGACTTTGGAGAGGTCTCCAAGGACCACCTGCACTGACTTTGTCAACGTTCTTAGGAAATTTCAGATTTCCAGCCTTGACACCCTGAATCATACTCTTGTGAGGATGTGGCTGAGGAATCTGCATTTTAAGCAAGCTCAAGTCATTTTTATGATCACAAAATGTCATAACCATATACCTTACAGAGCTGTGCCCCAGGTCTATGATTTGATTTGGAAGGTGCATGGGGAGTGTATGCAGGGATGATGGCAGAGGGGCTGGGTAGGTGGCTAATGGGGGTCAGATCCTACAGGCCTTGTCATGCTACGGAGTCTGGGCTCTATACGACGAGCTGTAGGGAACCAATGAAATGTTTTATGGTAGGGAAAGGGGGCAAGGACAACATGGTGTAATTCTAAGAGATAACTCATATTAGCCGGGTTGAGGGTAAATAGAGGCAAAGTGAGGAGGCTGAGGTTGGAGGCAGAGAGGCTAGCACAGGTGATCCATGATGGGGACCTGACCTGGTTAAGTGGCAAGACAGAGAAGGAGAGATGGGAAGTCTGCTTGGGAGGTAGAATAACAGTGCTTGGTGGGAAGGATCACTGCCTCGCCGGGCTTGCTCCAGCTCCAGTCATCCTCTGTCTGTCTTATCTGCCGCAGTTAGCAAGCCCATACCCAGCCTAATACACTTGGCCTAATATGCACTGATGACGAGAAGAGAAACACACACTGCATACTTCTGCAGTGTTTTTAGACCTTATCTAATCAGGCTGGGTAAATTAATTACTCTTAATAATTTGTTATTATAGTGAAATATTTGCCTTTTTTAAAAGCTAAACGTTATATGCTATTTTCCTGATGGTGCTTAGTTGTCTACTCTTTGAATGGTTCATGCCTCAACCACTCTCCCAGGTCAGCAAACCACCCCAGGGCAGCAACCTCAAGAAGAAGCAAGGGCAGAACTGACCATCTCGTCCTTCCTGGACACGCCTGAACTTTCACACGGTGAGAGCACACACGCACTTTCATAGGCTGCTCCAGATGGCAGCGAAAACCACACGTTTTACAAGTGAGTTATGAGTGATCACACAAAGGGTTACTCAATCTGTTTCCAGTTGACTAAGAGTTTTGAGGTAAATCCTTTGAAGCTTGCATAGTCACCTGGGACTTCAAAAGTAAATTATTTAGAGTTGTACAGAGTGAAATAGTGGTTATTGCTGATTAATCTTGATAAACACGACACAGCAATGAAGTAGGTATTATAGAACTGCATGCTTGGTAAAATGAATTATTTCTATATAGGAGAGACATAAAAATGCATTAACAATGGAAATAAGTTATATGTGTAATCATAAGATTCAAATTGCTGCTTATAATTTACAAAGCACCATCTCATTTATTACTTCAGTTGATCCTCACAAAATGTTCTAAGGTGCATTATCTTACTATTCCCATTTTATAGATGAAGAAACTGAGGATCAGAAAGGCAAAGTGGCTGACAGATATAGTTTGTATATTTGTCCCCACCCACATCTCGTGTTGAGATGGAATCCCCGGTGTTGGAGGTGGGGACTGGTGGGAGAGAGATTTGCATCATAGGGGCAGATCTCTGGTGACTCGGTGCTGTCTTCCCTATTGTAAGTGAGTTCTCACGAGATCTGGCTGTTTAAAAGTATGTGGCACCTCTCCACCCACACTCTCTCTTGCTCCTGCTTTCTTTCTTTCTTTTTTTTTTTAAGGCTGATCATGTTGCTCCCACTTTTGCCATGTGAACACTTTCCACCATGATGGTAAGCTTCCTGAGGTCCCTCCAGAAGCTGATGCCAGAGCTATGCTTCCTATACAGCCTGCAGAAGTGTGAGCCAATTAAATCTCTTTTCCTTATAAATTACCCAGTCTCAGGTGTTTCTTTATAACGATGCAAGAACAGACTAACAGGACAAGGACACACAGCCAATAAAGTGACATCTTTGTATATTTGTTGCAAGTAACAGAAACCCCAAATCAAACCATGTTTTCTAAACAGTATTGTGAATGTATAAACATATGTTACAGAAAAAAATCCAGCGGTGTGGTGGGCTTCAGGCATAGCTTGATCAGAAATTCAGCTCTGTTTTATTTCAATTGTCTTGGATTTACCCTTCTTTTTGTGCCAGCTTTATTCTCATCCTCTCTTTCTATTAATAGCAAAGTACTGAAGCAGTCTCAGGACCCACCACACCATCCAGAAGGAGAAAGGATGTTTCTTTCTCCTATTATCAAACAAGAGTCATAGACTTATCTTTTCTTGCACCAGTGACCAGGGAATGACAATACAGGCCTAGGGTATATATCCATGCATGAGCCGATGCCCATGGCAATTAAGGCTACAACCTAGAGGCTAAAGTTGGACCAGTAGCATCCAAGCTTTGCAGCTGCTATGCCAAGTGGGAGGGGTAGAATGGATGCTGGAGAGTAAACCACAATCCACCACAAGCCAGGACCTGAATTCATAGCTTATGACTCTAAATCCTAAGGTTTTTTTTCCTATACATTACATGTTGTTGTCCTTCCCTTATAGACCTTATGGCTCCAAATAAAGCTGCTATTTTTGCATATAAATGTGCCTTAAAAGGCCCTCAGGTGACCCGACATCTTTTCCAGCTTCTGCACACCAACACTGGACATTTCTTTGTGTGCGCTGCCATGATCTGTGAAGTCTTTTGCTTTTCTGCTTATTTCTCTAACTCATGTTCCTCTAGATTCTTTTGCCCCATTCATTTTTGTTTCAAACACATTTTTGTCTCTTTGTGTCAGAGCCCAACCAGGAAGACAGAAATCATTCCAAATATTTAAAACAGAGAAAAGTTAACGCAATTAGATCAAAGAAACTTAGAAGCCAAACAAGGGATGGCGAGGCAATCCAGAGACTAGCAGCAGCAGGAAGTTGCCGCCACTCCTAGGCTAGAGGGACAAAGGGAGGAGGTGATGCTAGCAGAGCACAGGGACTGGGATTACCCAGAGGAAGCTGGAAACATGACAGGCTTCCTGTGCAAACTGGAGTCATGGAAGAGAGGGAGCAGCTGCCAGAGATACCACCCCAGGACAGAGGGAGAGGGAAAAATACCTTGACGTCTTCTTTCCGCCGGCTCGGCAAACTCCCACCAGAGCCTCCCATTAGCCAAACTCCGCTAGAAGCCAGCTAACACAGGGCCCTGAGAACTGCAGCCTGGAGGGGTCAGGCCCCCGCCACGATACAGAACAAGGGAAGGAAGGTGAGGATCTCACGTCACATAGTCCAGAACGAGCTATAGTTACATGACAAATGTCATACATGTTCATTGAGGAAGCTTCAGAAAATACAGATGTGCAAAAATAAAAAGGTAAAAATCATGATTCTATTAGTTCTAAAGGGGTGAGTCTCAATCAGCCAGTCCCAGGGTACTGCTGAATGCTACCTGTGTCTCATTAATGATTGAGCAAGCCATGTTCTAGTCATTTCCCTATCAATAGGTCAAGCACTCTAGCGGTTTGACATTTTGTTATACACGCTCTGAGAAATCCAATTTCTCCTTTCTATTAAGTCAAAAGAAAAAAAAAACCTAGATTTTAGAAAAGTTGTTAAGAAAAACTTTATTTCTTCTAGGAACCTGTTTTTGCTTTTTTTTTTTCCCCAGGTAACATGTGCCATACGATTTATCAGGTTTTCTCTTTTTGCCCAGGCTACTAGGAAACTCAAAGATACATCTCATGTTCAAGATCAGCAGCTTTAACCCTTTGGGTAGGCGTGTGCTTCTTCCCTCTTCTGCATGTTCCGAACTGTATTTTATCATATCAGCTCTATTATGCATGTGTGTGTGAAGAAGACAGGGATAAATATAGCCACAGAAGGGAGAAGACCTTGAGTTATTGCCCCAGAGAGTTGCTGGGCATCACTTGCCCTGTCCAACTTCGTCCACTCTACGCCAGCTGGCCAGCACTGGGAGAGTCATCTGCCACACTAGAACAGACTCTGTCTGTCACCCTCCTCAACAGCAGATGGCCGCTCCGCACTCATCCGTGTCATACATCATTGCCTAGTGAGACACCACCATCCACTGTGCAAATCACTAAGCGTCTTTGCCTCCAACTCTGTGGTAGGCTGGGAATTATGCCTGTGTGCTCAAATCGACTCCGGTTCAATAATTTTTCAGCTAAGGGGGCTCGACTGAGCAACTTGACAATGGAAAGGGTGGAGCTAGGGGCCGTCAGTGGGATTATGGTTAGATTTTTAATTAGATGGGGCATTTTAATTAGGCTGGGCAAAAGCTTTTTCAAGGAGGTGAAAGCATTGTCTCCTCCGGCGAGCACATCTCTGGCTTATTTAGCTTCCTTGATTCACAAGTTAGTCCCTCTTGAAGTGTTTTTCTTGTACTTTGTTTATTTGAGGCTGATGGTCTGGGCACGGGGCCCAGTTTAATATAATTTTTACTGTTGCTACCACATCCCAATTTCTACTGAGATGGTTATTATCATTGTTGTCTAAGACACCTTACAGTGGCAATGCCATCCCTTTTCTACTTCACCTATTAGAAATGAAACTGATGCTTACTCCCATGCCATTGAGACAATGTGCTTTTGTGACTCTGTAGCATAGCAAAGGAGATATTTGGTAATTATCTAGATAATTTAATTGGGATAGGGAAATAGTTCCAATTACTTAGGTCCTAGAGTTTATCTGTGGGTCTAAAGAACATGAAACCCCCCGCCCCCACATTGCTTACAATTTCCTCTGAGTTCTATGAATACATAGGCTGCTTTTACAGCAAATTTGCCTCCCTAATTACGTTTTACATAATCTAATACATTCATATTAGTTTGCGTCCTCTAAGCATATACCAGCCAAAAGACACCTTGGCTGGAAGGCTAGAAAGGGAAACTGACCACAGGCATCATCAGTGTAGAGTTGACGGTTAACAATAATATAGATTCAGCACTGACAAAAGAAAGGAAATAGTGCAACATTTGGTTTGAAAAACGTGTGTGTATGTGCGCGTGCGTGTGCCTGTGTGTGTGTGTGCATGTGCCTGTGTGTGTGCGTGCATTGCCTGTGTGTGCGTGCGTGTGCGTCCATGTGCCTGTGCGTGCACATGTGTGCACGTGAGCACGCATGCATGGGCCTGTGCACATGCGTGCATGTGTGCACACGTGTGTGTGTGTGCCTGTGCGTGTGCACGTGTGGGCGTGTGCGCACGCGTGTGCCTGTATGTGTGTGCATGCATGTGTGCGTGCGTGTGCGTGTGCCTGTGTGTGTGCACGCATGTGTGCACGCATGCATGTGTGTGTGCCTGTGTGTGCACGTGTGTGTGCGCACATGTGTGTGTGTGCCTGTGTGTGTGTGTGCACGTGCGTGTGTGTGCGTGTGCCTGTGTGTGTGTGCGTGTGCGTGTGCCTCTGTGTGTGTGCGTGTGCGTGTGCCTGTGTGTGTGTGTGCGTGTGTGCCTGTGTGTGTGTGCATGTGCGTGTGCCTGTGCATGTGTGTGTGTGCCCACGCACACGTATGCATGTGCCTGTGTGTGTTCCAGTGTTCCATTTGGGTCTGACTCTTAGCATGACTTTAGAATGCAGGCGTTTAAGATGAGGGATTGTAATAATAACCCACTTCAGGAGTGTGGACATTAGCCAATAGACTTGTACCTCTGGCTTCCCACCAAGACCTGAGGTGGAGCCTAGGCCTGGGCTTGTCCACAAGGTTCATGTCTTTAGCAGATACAGTCTTGCTGTAGAATTGTACTGCACTAACAATGAGACTCACTGGAAAAACAAATAAAATGCTTTAGATGTTTAAATGCATTTCCAAGTATTCATCTTCCAAATATTTAGACTCTGAGCCGATTTGGGCCAAGAGCCCAAGCTTCCTGTGCATGCAGGATGGTTCCAGAAATCTCCTGAAGATCAGCAAGTATGTAACAACTTAAAATATCATCCTCTCAGAGCCAAAAGAATAATTCCCTAGGTATTGCTCCAGGAAATCAACTAGGTGTCTCTGTCCGAAGTCCTCCTTCATAATGTCTATAGGAGCACATTAGTTTTAGTAACTTTAATAACTTCTTACAAAGGCCTCCATGAGACCATGGTCTGTGTCCACTGTGAGATTCCAATATAAACAGGAGTGGGAAAGGAGATTTGGGAATTGAAACGTGTAGGATGAAAAGGGAAAAGGGAAGGGAGAGAGGTGCAGAAAGAACAAACAGCCTATTGAGGATATTGGTAGCCATAGAAGGTTTTGATGCCTGAACCAATTCTTGAAGGGTAAGTTTGAGTAAACCAAGGTTGTTTTGTTTTGTTTTGTTTTGTTTGCTTTTTTAACAGAGGGGAGGGGTGTTGGAGAATGACTTCCTTTTGCATTTCCATTTCTCTAAATTCAGTAGTCAGGTAATTTATTCTCCTTTTTCCAGCCATATCCATATTAAAACATTGTTTTCCTTTTTCTTTCTAAGCCACCACAGCAAAAAGAAAAACAAAATCATAGCACTGCCAAGGAATTTATCTACTTCTAAAGTTCAGCAAGCATATCTTTAGAAGCTCCACAAAATAAAATAAATACATTCCATATAGATTTTGATTCTAGGATACCCTTATTAGTGTTTTGTTCAGTCTTCCTCGTGGACTAAGTAGAACAGTGAAATTGAATCTTACATGCACTCAACTTTTGTAAGTTCAATTATATGAGAGAGAGAGAGAGAGAGAGAGAGAGAGAGAGAGAATATGTTGGTCTTAAAAAGCACGTGCCCCAGAGTGAACATGAGAAATGAATCTATTGTGCCTGACCTGTCTCCATGTTCATAGATAACTCACCATGCAGTCTCTTGCTTAAAATACACATTTCTCATATACATGACCCCAAAATTCAAGCAAACTGCTTCACTGATACTCAAACAAGAAAACAGCCCTGCTTTCCAATGACGGAGGGAAAACTGGCTGTGAAACAGTGTGCCAATCTCTGACATGACACCTCCCTAAGAGAGTTGCAAGGGTAGTTTTGATAACCTGTGATTTTCATCTTGGGGCTGACTTTAGAACCTGGCCCTCTCATCAACCACATCTCTGCTGAGTTAATCCCCCTTGGCAAATGCAAAAGTAAAAATAAGTGGGATCATTTTTCCGAGATCTCTGAATTTGTGCCAAGGCGAGAAACTTTGCTTTCTCAAACTCCATGGCCAACTACAAAGCACATTGCAATCTCTTTAGCCTTTTCATCAATTTGGAGTACAAAAATGGTCCACAAACAAAAGGCACAAGAGACAGGGAGCCATTTGTTCTTTTATTCATCAAATATTTGTGGAGTGCTAATGATGTAACAGGCACAGGATTTAGTGCGGAGCTACTGCTGAATGAAAAAAGGAGTCAAAAACCCTACTTTGACTTGGCAATTATCAAGCTAGCTTGGTAACCTACCATTGACTTGGCAGTTACCAAGCTTGTTAGCTTGCTGTGTGACATTGGAAGAATTGCTCAACCTCCCTGAGTTTCCTTTGCCTACCTGACCAAAAAATGTGAAACAATATGAAACATAAGTCCTAAGGTTTCTCTCAGTTATATATTATGTGAAATCGGCTTAGAAATATTTTTTAAGACTTGAAAGAAATATAACAAACTTCCTTATAGCAACGTTTGTCTATTACTAACAAGCACTTTGCCCTTGGTGGCCGTTTTTCTCAGCTTCACTCCCCAGTGTTACGGTCAATTTCACCACCTATCTCTCTTCCACATGCATTGCCATTCGCTGCTCCCCCTCTCCCACTCCTGGAGCTTCCAGTAGACACATAAACAAAATGAAGGGGTTTCTTCCTAGGTTTTGTTCCCTGTCATAGTTGCTGTTGTTCAAGCCCTATCAGGATGATTCAGGCTTCAGTGTTTTGATTAAAAGTAGTGATAGCCATGTTGTGGACAAAAGGTATGGAAATAGATCTCTTGATTAATCACACTTTCGGTTGTGTAAATGTTTCATTTTCAGTGACTACATCGTTGGTAATATGACTTTGTGTTATATCATCAGGCATGTGGGCCTGTTCACACTTAGTTATTGAATTTGGCATAATAATGGCTCAAGCACCAATTGTCTTTATCTCATCTAACCGAAGGAGTAATAACAGAGTATTGGTTACTCTGGGGGGCAAAAATTACTTCTATAAAATGCTTAAATGTTTGTGATATTATATCAGGGAATATTAGCCAAATATTACTTTCCGCAATACCCACTTCTTAGTTGTTCTATTCAATCAATAAATGCATATTGGAAGAGGGCCTACTCAACCAAGAGTTGTGCTTAATTCACCCCCTGAGCATTCAGGAGAAGACCGAGTGGAAGTGTACAATTTCCTGAAATAGGAGGCGATAGGGTGCCAAGTCAGGATGCCTCAATTTGAGTGCCACTTTTGTAGGTAACCAAATATTTGATCCCAAAGTAGCTACTCTGTCATTTTGAGCTTCACATTCTCCACAAGGACTTTAATAACTCCTGCTTTATCTTCTTCACAAAAATTTTGTGAGGATAAACTGATGGTGTAAAAAAAAAAGAGGAAGAAGTATTACACGTACATAATGCCTACTTGCCAAGCGTTCCATATATATTCACTTATTTAATTCTCATAACAACCCTGTCTTATAAGAGACCAGTCATTGAGAGGTTAAGGGGCTTGTTAAAAGGTGGAGTTGGCATTCAAATTGAGACAGTATTCATACTTTTATCCTCTATATGATAATAAATTATACAGAGTTAGCTACTAAAATACTTTTAATGCATAGAAGGGAAGAAATAAACTTTTTTTGCCCTCTCCCACTTTTAATGGAAATGTGGAGGTGGGAGAAGATAAATATCTGCAATAGTTTTAGTGCACATTACCTGATTAAGATGACTTTGCTGGGTTAATAAGATGTTTCACAATCTGTAGTTTTTCTCACAAAGTTACAATGCTTTTGATTATTAGGTTTAAAAATATCATGCATTTATGTAACAATTCCCTATTTTCCTCCTGAATTTGCATGCCAATTAAAATTTTTTTTAATATCACAACACTACAAATTGCTGGACTCAAGGGAATCTAGTATCTCTTGCATTCTGCCCGCTTCTATAAAGCAGGCCGAAACTTGAAAATCAAAGACACCAGCAACCTTCCAGCAAACAAAGGCAGTCATTATGTTTTCTGCACTTAGGAGCTTTTACTCTGCCAGGCAGATACAGAGAGCACTCATCTCTTTCCAACTCCCAAATCTCTTGACTTCCTCTTTCTCCTTCTCTCTGGCCAGGGCCTTTTGAGAGAGATGGCCAATAAGCCCCTTGTTTCAAATCTTTGCAGGAACAAGTAGATGCTACTCTCAGTGTCCACTAAACCATAAGTCCTTTGAGGATACAGGAAGACATCCACCAATCTCAAGATCAAAATGCAACAAGAGGAAGTCTGCAAGCAAAGAAGATATTACCCACTAACACCTCTTACAGAAATGGCAGAATCTCTGGGAATAGTAAACAGTTTATTCTTGCATGTTATATATACTGACCAAAGGTTCAGGAAAAATACTCTCCACTTAGTTTTACCTTTAAAAATGTTCTATTGTACAACAAACTACACTATCAAGAATCGAGTATTGGCCAGATGCAGTGGCTCACGTCTGTAATCCCAGCATTTTGGGAGGCTGAGGTGGGCGGATCACTTGAGGTCAGGAGTTCGAAACCAGCCTGGCCAACATGGTGAAACCCTATCTGTACTAAAAATACAAAAAAATTAGCTGGGTGTGGTGGTGGGTACCTGTAATCCCAGCTACTTGGGATTCTGAGGCAGGAGAATCGCTTGAACCTGGGAGGTGGAGGTTGCCAAGTGATCTTGGAGTGAGCCAAGATCATGCCATTGCACTGCAGCCTGGGCAACAGAGCGAGACTGTCTCAAAAAAAAAAAAAAAAAAAAAAAAAGAATAGGGTATTACATATTCTCTCTGAACCTCATAATAATTCTATTCTACACTTGAGAAGGAGCCAGTGACAGGATTTGAACCCAGCTTCAACAGATTCCAAAGCTGCCCTTTCCTTAACAACATACTGTCCCTGCATGGATTCCAGAGATCAGAAAATAGTCACTTATGATCATATTTCTTAATTGTTTTATTCTACATTCTAAAATATGTATCATTGTACCTTATCAGGAAAATAACAAAAAGATCTAAAGAGAATAAGTGGAAAGTTATGTGAATTGTTCAGCTTTTAATCACTAAAAGCAACACATCCATACCAAACACATTAAAAAGCAATCTCCTTTGGGTTTACAGCTCTTGTGATGTTTCCCCAGCCTTGACTGCTAGGATGAAGCAATTGAATAAGCCCCGAGAGGGTTACCAATAGACAATCAAATCAACATAGGAGGCAAACTTGAAAATAAAATGGTTTAAGATGGGATTGACTGCTGGAAAATCAGAGCAGCCATCTCTTTTTAACATGTCAGTACATGTCCCAAATAGTGTCCTGCAACCTATAATTTGCCTGTATAGTCCAGTCAAGAAGGACTGACTGCCCAAGGGCGTGGAACTGAGACTGAATCTTCTCTCTTGCCAACCCCCTTTCTTCCTCCCACTAACAATCCAGCAGATTTCAGTCTCAAAGATGGGAGTTTAGACTTGATAGCTCTTCACTGACCCTATCCCATCCCAACAAACCTAATGTTTGTATCTTCACTTCTCTGCAGATGATTTTCACAAAGAAAGCATTCCTAATCACTCAGGAGGAACTAGGTCACCACCACGAATTGTCCTCCAGTTAAAAGCATGAGCTCTTCTGGACACGAATTCTCTTCTAAGTGTGAGGATGCCGTGACTGTGATACAGGGTAAAGTGGGATAGAGTGCTTAATCCCCAAGAAAGTCCATCAGGAATAGAAGGCCAGTTTAAGAGCATTTAATGTTGTCCAACAAGTCCAACTGAAATCAGGAGTGGTTAATCTTCATAAATATAATATCTATCATTAGTTATTCAGGAACTATGGGAAGTCAGTACCAGGTCAGATGGTCCAAAACACGCAAGTCAATTAAGCAGCCTGATGGAGGTGACACGAGGCATGAGTGATGCCCAAAGAAGGTGACACGCCCAGTGTAGCTGGTTATAAAGCAAGCCTCCTGATAGCTGGACATGTTTTGAAATACTTGTAAACTCCTTGGGTAAGCGTCTCCCATTCTTGTGATAAATAAACACTACCAAGGAAAACGTACTAAACCACTAAACTGAAGTTTGAATTGATAAAGACTGGTAATGTGCACAATACTGAATGACCTTGGAGCCTCTTTGATCTGTACATTTCTATATGTGGCTCAAGGCCCCATTGAAACCAAGGAGTTTATGTTTGGGCCAATAAATAGAGCTAATAAAAGTTCACCCTTGGACTGGGACTCTTTGAATGGCTGGAACATGGGTCATTTATGGTGTTTGATGACTGTGAATGCCAACAAACTACTGAGTATATACGGCTTCTTTTACACCCTTGATGAGAAAAGCCTGCCTGTAGCATGTAGGAGAATAAACAAGAGAATAAGCAACCTGACGCCACTCATTGAAACTTCATTTGACAAATATGCATTGAATATGTGCTATATGGCAGACAGCCTTGAAGCAGGAGGGATACACAGATGAACCAAATGTAGGCCCTGCCTGTGAGACTCCAGACTAGACAGAATGCACTTAAGTCCACATAGCAGTAATACACGTCGGACGGTAAGGATGGCTGAGCAGAAGGAAGAGCAATGAATTCTCCATAGGAAGACTCCGGAAGGCTTTAACAAGGAGGTGCTCTTTAGCTGAACCTTAAAGCATACGTGAAAAAAAAGAGTAGAAAAAGGTGATGTTTTGAGCAGAGAACAGACACTGAGCAAGAAGCAGAAGAGCGGAGGAGTCGAGAAAGCTGGACAAAGTTCTAGAAATGTGGCATGGAAGGAATGCAAGGTCTGAGGAGGGAAAGGGAGTCAGGACCAACTACGAATGGTCTGGAATGACTTACTACATGTGCATTTGACTTTATTTCTAGGCCGGGGGGTTGTGAGGTTTTATATTTTTATACATTTATTTTTTAATTTTCATATTTCAACAGAACTTGTTTCAAGTAATTCTTATGTAAAGTGAATGTATACAACAAAAACAAGCGGGTGATGTTTCATTAGTAAAATGTGCTTTTATAATCTTAACTTTATTAAACTTGCTTATTCTTAAGTTAACCAACGAGAACAATTCTAATCGTTTGCACATTAGTGAAGATTTTGCAGGGTAAGGGAGGTGCAAGTGACTGAAAACTCAATTCAAACTGACTCGGGGAAAAAAAAAAAGTGGGGGAAGGGAGGAAGATGATTTATTACTCATGTAAATCCAGGAGGGGTTCTGGGATTCAGGAATCAGGTGATTGTGGGGCTGAAAGAATATTTTCAAAGATTTCAGCTCATTTCTCAGCTCCATGTCCCCTCTACAGTAGCTGCTTTATTCTCAACATGAGCATGCTTCCTGTGGTAGTCCCCAAGAACTCTGAACTTAGAATCATCTTTACAAGCCACAATCTTCTCTTTCCTACCAAGGCCCACCACAGTCCCAGAACTAAGCCTCAGCGACCTGGCCCGCCTCACATGTCCATCCCTGAACCTGTAGCCAAGACAATGATGTATCCCAAATGAGCATGGTGGCTCCTGCATACACCCAGGTCTCGAAGGAAAATCGAGCTGCTGTCACCGGAAGGAGGATGCACAAGGGAAAAACAACACAGTTTATTCTATTTTGACTAATGTGAAATTTTTAAATTTAGGATAAAGGATTGCAGATTTATATCAGTTTTAACACCCACTTTGTTTCTCTATTTTATTTGCACAGTATTGAGAAAATTCTGATTCATTACTGGTAACTGTTTTTTAAACAGCATACCTGTTTAAAATATACCTGGAACATTCACAATAGTCTTAAACTTGTGCCAAAATGTAAGTAGGTTGAAAGTCTGAGTAATGGGAAGTTTTATTTCAAAATTTAATTATATAAACCATTACCAATCTCCTCTGTTAATTTAAGTGTTCACTGGGAAGATGTTCCTCAAATGTATCTATGGTATCTGACAAGAAATTCAACAATGTTACTTATTTTTTAAACTTAGATATCTCAGTAACTATTGTTCAAAGCTTGAGTATGGTAAAATTAATGTTTTGCCCTTTGAGTCATAAAGTTAGGTTTCAACTTACTTGCTGGCATGCTATCAGTAAATGTAAGCATGGTGATATTGCAACTTCACATTGCCAAATTGAACTCATTCAGTTTCTTGAAAAACATCAGCAAGTTGATGCAACTCTGTTATATCAGAGAACTACTTGCTAAGTCTCATTTGGAATACAATATTTAGTGATTTCTTGTCTCGTTTGAAATAGTAATAACAACACCTTGTCTCAAGACAATTGATAAGTGTTCCCAGGAGAAAGTACACTGTGGAACCCACTACGCAATACATTCCCAAAAACTATAAAAAAGCTGAAATTGGAATCTCCTGTCTTATTAAACTGACAATGTAAAGGAGATCACTAATCACTATTTTAAGAGATACTCATGTCACCTTAATAGCTAGTGCTTTTCTGTGCAACTCGCCATATCTTATTCAAAATCACATTTCACCAAGAAAATTCCTCCATACTTTGCACCACTTTAGCCCATTCTGCATAGCCTTATTTTTCCTGATTGGGCTAACATGACTCTTTTCCTAGCCTGAGAGCCTTGCAAGGGCCGGAACTCTCTTATTATGTGCTGTCTCTCCATTGAGCTTACTAATGTATACTCAGAGCTTAGACTGTAAATGTTTGGTGAATAAATATATATGTGTGTGTGTATATATACATATATACACACACACACATATACATTTAATGTGTTTTATTTACAAAAAAAAAATTATTAAAGGGAAATTTTCACCAAGCCATTTTTTCAAATAAAATTCCTTTTTTTTTTTTTTTTTTTGAGACAGTTTCATTCTGTCACCCAGGCTGGAGTGCAGTGGTGCAATCTTGGCTCGCTGCCACCTCTACCTCCTAGGTTCAAGTGATTCTCCTGCCTCAGCCTCCCAAGTAGCTGGGATTACAGGCACCCGCCACCATGCCCGGCTTATTCTTGTATTTTTAGTAGAGACGGGGTTTCGCCATGTTGACCAGGCTGGTCTTGAACTCTTGGCCTCCCAAAGTGCTGAGATTACAGACATGAGCCACCACACCCAGCCTCAAATAAAATTCTTGAGAGTAAGAGTTTTTACACCACTTATGAATAGCAAACAAAACAAGAAACCAAAAACTTATTTCCTCTACAGAAATGTTTTCCAATGGCTATTTTAACCACAGGACCACTTACATTCCTCATTCATTCATCGAACAGTTAGAAAGCACCTACTACATGCTACTAAACTGTCTCCATTGCTGAGGATATTTTTTGAAAGACATTAAATACAGTCTTTGATCTCAAGGAGTCTAGTCAGGGAGAATCATAAAAACTCAAATCATCATCATGCCTCTTGATGAGTGCCATAAGAGAGATACGAATATTACGTGGTGTTGATTAGGCTCTTTCGGGTTGCCAGGAAAAGAGACGTGCTCTGGTGACTTGCATTAATGTAGTTCATTATGAGGCTGCAGAAGGAAGTAGGGAAGAGCAGGAAGCAGTTTTAGCAGCTGCCTGGCGGGTCTGGCAGAGCCGGGAATGTCATTCAGGACATAGTATACCTCCAGCCACCTGTTCTTCTTGACATTGCTTCAGCAGCAAGCATCTGTTGCTCCTTCTCTAGTGCTCTGCCAGTGTGATGACTCAGCCACACTCTGCTCTGCTTTCTCCGCTCGTGCTGCTAAATCCTCTCTGCATTCCTTTTCTCTCCTCCATGGCTCCCGCTTTGTTGCGGCTCCCGCTGCCGTGTGGATATGGCTTGCAGACTCCTCTCAGGGTGTCTGCCTTTTTCCACCCAACTTTTTGGCTTAGTCCCCTGATAAGTCTCAAATTCAAAGTGTGTGAAAGAGGCTTTGTTTGACTGGCCACTCATCATCCAGGGTACAGTGACCTCGCTGGGTGGAGCTCTGGCATCAGCCGCTGGCCACTGGACTCTCCATGGATGGCTGCCTTTGGGTCGGGCACCAGTTCTCGGTTCAGTGCACCATAGCCAGAGAAGCAGGGTCCTGGCAGAAATCACATCCACCCATGCAGACAGCACTGTCTGCAGCAGCTCTCATCCCAAGAGCAATGTGGCAGAGGCTGGCACTCATGCCAGCGCTGACTTTTCTCCAGCATGATGTCCCAATGTATTGATTGCCATCCTAACTTTGACCATGTCAACCATTCAGCTTTGCTACCAATCATGTCAGAGCTATGACAGATATTTGAAAACACATTTTTAAAGCTATTTAAAATAACCAAAAGTTCACTTTGGGAGGCCAAGGCAGGCAGATCACTTGAGGTCAGGAGTTGGAGACCAGCCTGGCCGACATGGTGAAATCCCATCTCTACTAAAAATACAAGAATTAGCCGGGCGTGTTGGCAGGCACCTGTAATCCCAGCTACTTGGGTGGTTGACGTATGAGAATGGCTTGAACCTAAGAGGTGGAGGTTGCAGTGAGCTAAGATTGCACCACTGCACTCCAGTCTGGGTGACAGAGTGAGTGACTCTGTCTCGAAAAATAAAATAAAATTACCAAAAATTAAAAACAACTTGAATACCAGAGGAAAAGAAAATACCTGAATAAATTTTAATATATTTGTAAGGAATATCATACAACTGTTCAAAAATATGACTTAGAGAACATCATGACAAGGGAAAATGCCCACTGATATAATGTTCAATAAAAGTCAGTGTACGCAAGTTATATAGTATCATTACTGAATTAATTATACACATTCACATATAGAATATAGAGAGAATAAACTGGAAAGATAAGTTGACAGTGACTGTTGATGGTGGGACGATGTGTGAGTTTTATGCTCTTTCTTATGCATTCATTGTATATATTAACCTTTCAAAAGTTAAAAAAAAAGAGTTCTCAATTATAAGATACAGAAAGCAGTATACAAGACCGCATTATTTCAGTAGGCAAAGCCCATAAATTGGTTTGACAAAAAGTGCAAGATATCTCGGATCCCATTTCCAGTAAAGAAGCAACATGTCCTTTCTTATTCATGAACTATATTAGCAAAGCAAACAAAGATGACAATGAAATCAAAAGCATGACAGAGTAACAGGATGCACGGTGCCTACTCATGAGTCCTGGACTGTAGCTATTAGGAGGATGTCTGTGTTGTCAAAGTACAATTCTATTTGGTGGATGGAACATGGGAGATGGCCTTCGGAAAACTATAATCCAACAGGAAAAAATGGAAATAACAGAAGATAATACGAAGGAGTATGGGAGCCCAGAAGACATGGTTAACTCTCCCTGTGAGAGGGAGGGGAAAATTTAGAAAGTTACCAACCTTTGAGCTGAGCCTTAAGTGATATTTATTTAATTTTCAAGGGAGCCCCACAAAAAGGGGTACCTTTCTTCCATTCTTGAATTAGCAGCTGATTGAGAAATAATATCAGAGAATAGAGCAGACGGGAGACCAAACTATCACACATACTTGATAAAGTTGATATTGAAGAAGACTTTATAGCCTCAGGTAAGGTAAGTGGGTTTCCAATTCTGGACTCAGAAATAGACAGATTTATCCATCCAGTATTGCTAGGCCACAGCAAGCTTTATAATGGAGGGCAAGGCCCTTGGAAAACCTACACAGGAGAATCAGAGCAGAACACGTGTTCTCAACAGGCAGACTCACTCCAAGAAGAAAAGGAGAGGAAGAAGCTGAAATGCACACACCCGGTGTGGTGGGCTGAGTGTGCCCCACACACCCACACATACTATGTGTATATATAGAGAAAGATATACATACACACATAGAGAGAGTCTGTAAACGTGGGCTCGTTTAGAAAAAGGATCTTTGCAGATGGAATTAAGTTAAGGACCATGAGATGAGATCATCCTGGATTAGAGTGGGCCCTAAATCAAATGGCAGGTGTTCTTACAAGATAAGGGCAGAGGACAGACAGGAGAAAGCCTTGTGAAGATGAAGGCAGAAATTGGTGTGATGCATCTACAGGTTAAGAAACCTGGATTCAAACCAAGGATTTCAGAAACCCAGCACCCAAAACCAGGAGGGAGGCAGGGAATGAATTCTTCCTCAGAGCCTGCAAAAGAAACCAACCCAGTCCACACATTGATTTTGGACTTCTGGCCTCCAGCACTGTAAGAAAATCCATTTCTGTTGCTTTAAGTCACCCAGTTTCTGGTAATTTGTTACAGCAGCCATATACTCAGTTTCTCCTAAACTCAGCAGGCTGTGAGTGGAGAGAGGAGGGGGAGGCCAAATTATTCCCCAAGTGGAGCTTCCTCCACCTAGAAAATACTATGAGTGGGGAAGACACATCTTGTTCAAAAATAATAATAAAAGCCACTAACATTTTTCAAGTGCTTGCTATACCAGCCACAGTTTTGAGTGGTTCCATAAAGACTACACCAGGGACTATGCAGGGGAAGGGAATTCTAGGCCAAGGGGAAAAGCTCTGTGGGGCTTCCCCATCCCACACACTTCCTCATCTACTCCTATGCAACTTCCACCAATTTCAGGGACATTTATTTGGTCAAGAACAAAATACTTCCCACACACTTCCTCATCTATTCCTATACAACTTCCACCATTTCAAGGACATTTATTTGGACATTTACTGTGATTTACAGCTTTGAATCTTCAGGTTTCCCACATCCTCTGATAACAAAAATACAGGCAGTGTTTGTTTAATTATAAAATTTTTATAAATATCATATAAGGCTTGTGAAAAACATGGGCATATTAGTCAGTGTTCTGCAGACAAACAGAATCAATAGAATGTATATAAATAAATAAACACACACACACACAGAGAGAGAGAGATTGAAAGCTTAAAATAAGGAATGGACTCACCTGATTGTGAGGGCTGGCAAGTTCAAAATCTGCAAGGCAGGCCAGCAGCCTGCAGACCTAGGGAAAAGTTGATGTTGCAATCTTGAGTTCAGAAACAATCTGGGGGCAGAATTTCTTCTTCCTCGGGGGACCTCAGTCTTTTTTCTTAAGACCCTCAACTGACTAAAGGAGATTCATTCACAGTATGGAGGGTAATCTGGTTTCCTCCAAGTCTATTTATTTAAATATCAGTCGTGTGTAAAAAATACTTTCACAGCAACATTTAGACTAGTGTTTGACCCTAGAGGCTTCTTTGCCTTGCTTAGTCCCATTCCTGTGCCATCATCCAAGTTTTGGAATTTCAGCATCAGTGTCCAAGCCTGGTTCATGTGACTACAACCACATTGCTATGCAGTGAGCAATGAAGGGTCTCCCTCTTCAGCTTCCACAGACAACTAAGGCACTCTAGCCAAACTATACACACAATGGGAAATTGCCCCCATATAGGAGCCACATCAGAGACAATGACTCTGAGCTGTTCCTTCAGTCTTTCTTCCATGCATAATACTGGGGTTGGGATGCAAAAATGACTTTATGTTTCTTAGCATAGTTTTTTGGTTCTCAGAAAATACACAACATTCTCAAGTGAAATTTCCCCCCAAATTTCCTCCTAACCAGCCTCATGCCCAATGTCTGACCTGTGTAACCCCTTGCAATACATGACTCGAGAAAATGATATATTTTAAGTCAACCACATGTTAAATTTATACTTTGATTGCCAATATTTGAGCAGTGACCAATTACCCACTCTGTTAATTATTTTCTAAAATCATTGTGGTTTGCCTGTGAAAGTCCATGGATATCTAAGTCATTATAGGCAAGAAGATTGACAGCCAAAAACCCCTCATACCCGCACACATTCTAATGACAAAATCCTACCAGAGAATCAACACCAATACTATTTTTTAAAAACCCAGAGTGTGGAATGTACTAAACCACTGGCCGATTTCACTTTAACAGTAATACTTATACAAAGGGGAAAAGCTTTTGAAGCGTAAGCAGTTTAATAAGGAGAGAAAATAGACATTCAAACAAATCATAAATGGAAGGAAACTGTAGAACAATGCAATGTTCAAACTGGCCATTCAGGGTAACTTCTTCTTTTTTAAAATTTAAACTATGTTTACTTTAAATTTACATAGTTTCATCTTTCACAAAGCATAGTCAGAAGTCACTTTTTTAAAAATTTCACTTTCTTTAATGGCAAAATAATCACTCACATCCTAGCTGCAGGTTTATTTGCAGTTTTGCTCTGTCTTCATAAAGCTGATTCAGTTGACAGTTGCCAAGGTGACGGCCTTTTTACAAGACGCTTTGTTTATGGAGGAGAGTTAAAGGATAAGCACTTTTCACTTGAGACTTTCTAGAAAAATGATACTTGCATTTGCCATACATGCCACTCCAGGTCAAATTTTAAAGACAAGAGAATGAAGAGATGTTGTGAGACTTAATTAAATTAAGGACAAATGTACTCTGTCAACAAAAGCTTTAAAGTTTCCTAGCCAGTGTCTATTTTTCAACCCTGTACTTTTTGACTGTTTAAGCTGTGAAACGCAGAGCTCATAGTTGCCTCTAAGATTTAAAGAAATATACTTGTTATTACATGGCTCAAGGAGCAGATATAAGTAGTCAAAATAATCACATAAAGAGAAAATTTTGAAAATTAGTTGTTTTAATTTACTTGAAATGCATTGATCCGCATCACCTCCTACCAGATGAATTAGTGTTATGTTTGCACAGATGTTTACCATCCATTGTTGTCGTTATTATTCTTATTAAAGAAATCACTGCAAATGGTAGGAACATCCAGAAGGATAAATCCAAATCTGCTATTCTGAGTACAACCAGTTGCCCTACATTCAACCTTCCTAAGCTGCTATATTTCTTGAGGAAATTTCTCACCACCCAATTCCCACCTTCTCTCCTCAACAGCTAGTGGTATGATGTCAATGAGTAGAGTTTTTCAATCCATTTCTGCTCAGGCATAGGAATGTGATGTGATGGGACCCAGTGGGAGTACTGCAAAGGCTTCTGAGTAGATGTTCCTCACTTGTGAAAGAAGACACAGCACAGAGCCATTCCATTTTTCTCCTCTGGATTCTATCATCTGTGAGTACAGTCTGTCATGGACATCTTGTTAAAATGTGGACAAAAACCAACGTGCTGGATATGACAGAGTGGAAAGTGAAATTTAAAAAAAAACAAACCCTAGGACTATGATGGCATTGCTAAGCAGCTGAAGTAACCCAGGAATCACTTTTCCTCCAAATGTTGTATTTCAAGAGATACATAATGTGTTTTCATCATTTAAACAACCTGCAGTTATTTTCTGTTACTTAAGGCAAAAGCACCCCGGTTGATTGTGACATGTTGCAAAAATGGCCACCATTCTTCTTCCCTCCCTGTATCTACAGCCTGTGCAACGCAACTCTGCCTCTCCTTTCAAGAGACAATTTATTCATCCCTTGGATCTGGTGAGGCTTGTGACCTGCCTGTGGCAATAGAATGTAGCAGAAGTAACAGTGAAAAGTTCAGAACCTGGGCTTCAAGAGGCTTTGTATAGTTCCTTTCTCCCTTGTAGACTTCTAATGCCATTATATAAAGAGGATGAGGTTAGACTGTGGAGGAAGAGAGATCCTGTGGAGAGTGACCCAGTTTCCCCAGCTGTCTCTGCTGAGCTGTCAAACCACCAAGCCCCAGTCAACTTATCAGCTGATCATGGATACTTAAGTGAATTCAGCCAAGATCAGCCAAGCCAGCCCAGACCAGAACTGCCCAGGAATCCCAGCCCAATTGCCAAACTACAGAATTAAGAATTAAATAAGTGGTTATTTTAAACCATCATATTGTGGGATTACTTGTTACATAGCAAAAACTAATTGATACATAGATAAAAGTAAAACTCTAGATTATTGCTAAGAGCAACAACTTCCCTTAAGTGAATGTTGCATTATATAATCATTGAATATATATTTATCTTGGAATTGGAAATAGATACATATGTGTACAGCCAAAATTAAATCATTAAATATATAGTACAGATGAGACTCTTGCCAGGTGTGGAAATGGAACAACTGAAGGTAATAATGGCATCCTACCACCATTTCCTACTTTTGACCTATTGTAAAGTTGCCCTTGTTAATGGGAGAGAGGAGAGAATAGAAAGAAAGGATGGCTAGTATAAAACTGTACACAATCTGAAACCATTCATATTTGGCATCAGCAAATGGTATTTGTGTGCATTCATGAACCAAATCTTTTCTTTTCTTCTTTCCTTGGACTGACATTGAGAGTAAATTGCATTCTCCGTGCACTCAGTAATCAAGTGAGGAATACGCAGCTTAGAAATCTTCTCACAGGTAGGGACTTGCAACCTGCAATCAACTTAATTATAAAATTTTAGAGCACAAAGCCTTAGAAAATGCCTAGTTCAACTTCCCACTCCCCAGTTCAATGCAGTCATCTTCTTTTCAACATTGATTCCATTCAGCAGTCTCTTATGTGCAAGTGACTATGCAGCAGGGAATTCAGGAAGAGTAATGAGCATCTCTGCCTTCAAGGAGATTACCATTTGGTAGTGAAGGTGAGAGACTTACATAAATAAGATCCCAGCGCAAAGTGTTAAGGAGACCTAAATACTAGGAGTTCAAGGGAAGAAAGATCTCTCCTATAGTGGACATAGGAAAGAGGTAGCATTGGAAATGGGCCTTTAAGGATGGATATGGGCTGGGCACGGTGGCTCACTCCTGTAATCCTAGCACTTTGGGTGTCCAGGGCAGGTGCTTCACGTGAGGTCAGGAGTTCAAGACCAGTCTGGCCAACATGGTGAAACCCCATCTCTATAAAAATACAAAAATTAGCTGGCCATGGGGGCATACGTCTGTGGCCCCAGCTACTTGAGAGTATGAGGTGGGAGAATAGCTTGGATGCAGGAGGCAGAGGTTGCAATGAGTTGAGATGGGATGGATACGCATTTAACACATGATAGTGAAGAGGGAGGAGAAAGTTCCAGATTGAGGAATTATGAGCATAGTATGGAGACAGAAAAACAACAAACCAGTGTGTCAGGAGTATCAAATGCTGATAATAACCTTTCAGCATTTATTATATGAGCATTCTGGATTATAATCTTCCACACTTTCCTATCCAGCCTTCTTCATGTAAGTAAAAAGCCTGTCCCTGGCCAGGCGCAGTGGCTCACGCCTGTAATCCCAGCACTTTGGGAGGCTGAGGCGGGCGGATCACCAGGTCAAGAGATTGAGACCATTCTGGTCAACATGGTGAAACCCCGTCTCTACTAAAAATACAAAAATTAGTTGGGCGTGGCAGCGTATACCTGTAGTCCCAGCTACTCAGGAGGCAGAGGCAGAAGAATCACTTGAACCTGGGAGGCAGAGGTTGCAGTGAGCTGAGATGGCGCCACTGCACTCCAGCCTGGCGACAGAGAGAGACTCCGTCTCAAAAAAAAAAAAAAAAAAAAAAAGCCTGTCCCTTCACCTAGCTGCTCCAGCCGAAACCTAGGAGGCATCCTTGATTTCCTCCCCTCCCTCAAACCCAATATCCAAACCATTATAAAGCCCAGTCAGCTCTAACCACCAAGATATGTCTCACCACCTCTATCCCCACCAGCTGAGTGTAATCCATCTTCTTCCATAATATCTTCCTAACTTGGCTTGCTTCCTCCACTCTTAACCTCTTCCAGTGTAGTCCTCACACAGTAGCCTGAGTGAGCTTCATAAAATGTAAATCAGGTCCTGTCACCCCTCCACTGGAGGGGAGCCTCTGGTGGTTTCCTGTCCCACTGGGAATAAAATCCAAACTCCAAGGGCTTGTAGTATTTAACCTCTGCATCATCTGGTCTCACTTATTATGACTTTCTCACTTGCCCACTGTGCCTTGGCCACACTGACCTTTAACTCTACTTTAATTCTCTGAGCTCTTCCCCTCTTTAAGGCTTTTGTAGCCTCCATACCCCTGTCTGGAACGCAGACCCATGGCTTGTCCTCTCATTTCATTCAAACATCTTCTCAAATGTCATCTTCTCAAATGTCATCTTCCCAGAGATGCCTTCCCTGACCATCTAGGAGATCCCCCATCTCCCTCGTTCCCTGTATCCTGCTTCATCTTTTATTTTTCTAATCTCCCAAGACTCGGTCATCTATATCCTGCTTCATCTTTTTCCTAGTGCTTTTCATTACCTGAAATTATACTTTATATTTGTTTGTTCACTTACTTCTTATCTGCATTAGTATTAGTTTCCTGTTGCTGCTGCAAAAAATTACCACAAACATAGTGGCTTAAACAACACAAATGTATTGTCTTACACTTCTGGAGATCAGAAGTCTGAAATGCATCTTAATGGGTCTCACTAAAGCCAAGATTTCAGTAGAACTATGCTCCTTCTTGGGGCTTTAGGGGAAAATTCATTTCCTTTACTTTTCAGGGTTTTTTTGTTTTTTGTTTGTTTGTTTGTTTGTTTTGTTTTGTTTTGTTTTTTTGAGGTGGAGTCTTGCTCTGTCAGCCAGGTTGGAGTGCAGTGGCATGATCTCAGCTGACTGCATCCTCCGCCTCCCAGGTTCAAGTAATTCTTCTGTCTCAGCCTCCTGAGTAGCTGGGACTACAGGTGCACGCCACCACATCTGGCTAATTTTTTTGTATTTTTGGTAGAGACAGGGTTTCACCATATTAGTCAGGTTGGTCTCGAACTCCTGACCTCAGGTGATCCACCCACCTCAGCCTCCCAAAGTACTGGGATTGCAGGCATGAGCCACCACGTGCAGCCTCCTTTCCAGTCTTGTAGAAAAAGGTTCTACATTCCTTGGCTTGAGTTCGCCTTCCATCCTCAAAGTCAGCAGCAGCAGGTCAACTCCTCCTCACATGGCATCACTCTGACACTCACTCTCCTGCCTCCCTCTTCCTTCTTTTAAGGACCCTTGTGATTCCATTGGGCCCACCTGGATAATCCAGGCTGCTATCTCTATTGCAAAATCAGCTGATGAGCAACCTTAATTCCATCTGCAACCTTAACTCCCCTTTGCCATGTAACCTACCATGTTCATAGGTTTTGGAGACTAAAACATGGACATCTTTGTGGGGTGGCATTATTCCACCTCCCACCCCACAAACACTAGAAGGTAAGTTTCATGAGGGGCAGAACTGGGCCTCCTTCATCATTCTCCCATGCCTGGCACATAGCAATGTATAATACTCCATATATGTTAGTTAACTAAATTCTTGAATGCAACCTACTGTTCCAAGAGTTTTAAATGTATTAAACCAATTCCATCATCACAACTACTCTGTGAAGTAAGAACAATTTTTATCTTCATTTACATTTGAGGAAATAGAAGCACAGAGAAATTAAGTAACTTGCCTAAGATCACATAATTAGCAAGTGCCAGAGCCAGGGCACAAACGGAAGCACACAAACTCTAAGGCCTGTGCTCTTGACCACTGTGCTACATCCTCCTCACCAGGGAGCCATGGAAAAGATAAGGTAGGGCCCCAGTAGAACCTTCCTTGAATGAACTTTGGCCTAACTGTAAGCACAAGTTGGGAGAATGCCATTCTCTCTCACACATGCCTATTCAGTCTCTGTCTAGATACTGTTGATGGAGACAAACTCACTATTTGAGGAGGAAGCTTACTTCGATCTTTCAGCCAGGTCTGGTTTTGGTCCAGCTAACCACAGCCACCCACAGATTCCTGAGGATACTTTCAAGCTAAATGCAAACTCATTTTTCCTGAGCAGGCCTTCTACACAGAATTTTTCTCTGCTTTCCTACTCTGGTAAAATGGGCTGGGCCTTGGGTAAGTGTGGGACCCACCACCACCTTCACTTCGATGCTAGATCAGAGCCAGCCTCAGCAATCAACTTATGTGGGCTTTCTCTTGGATTCCACTCTGCTCTCACTCAAAGACCAAAAACCTCTACTCTACACACAACACCCCTTGCTCCAAAACTCAGCACCCAGAACATCTCAGAGGAGGGAGAGTAAGTGAGGGACTTTCATAACCATTTCCCTTCATTCCTCCCACAAATTTCCAGCTCCCAGGCCAGGAGAGGGGGTGGGTAAGGCATTGTTCTAAAGGAACCCCATTGAGTGTCTGATGAACACCAGGGCCCCTCCCTCAGGAGGGTGGAAAGGAGAATGGAGAATGAGTGGACAACAGAGAGTATTTTTCTTTTTCTGGCCAATAATCCAGAAAATGGATAATTTCCACAAACATAATCAAGTTAGTATTCCATGTGTAATTTGGCAATAGACTTGCTAGTCAACCAATGACTTCCAGTGCGTGTGGGATTTTTAAAGGAAAATTTACTTAGTCATTTTAGTAAGAATATTCCTTGGAGAAAAATTTTTCGAAGAAGACCAGTAAGGCTAAAGTCAAAATATTATCTCCAGGTCTGTGTCATAAAAGCTGTCCAGAGTACCTTATCTCCCCTTTGATCTAGCTACCTTACCCACACATCTACACATTCTCATTCTCTCTCTCTATCTCTCTCTCTCTCTCTCTCTCTCTGTCTGTCTCCCTCTTTGTCTACTATACACACAAATATACACACTTAACCATCTCAACCATACACATGCATCCATTCATATAGACACTCATGCACTTCCTCTTGGTATTTCCCAGTTACCCAGGAGTATTTCCCAGTTACCCAAGAATTCTCCTGGCCCTTCTTCTGGATGTTGTCCTGCTCTACATGTGCAGACACTTGCATAATAGCAGCACTGGAGTTGCTGAGAGCCAACGAAGTAGGCTGTGGGTATCAGTCCCTGCACGTAAGTTGGTTTCTCAGCTCCACCACTTAATATCTATGTGACTTCAGGCAAATTAACTGCTCTGAGCCTCTGTTTCTGTGTCTGAAATTGGCAAAGTAATATCTATCTCATGTTCAATATTGAGCACCAACTATGCGACCAGCATTGTTCAAGTGCTGGGGGTACAGCAATAAAAAAGATGAAATTCCTGCTCTTGGGAAGCTTGTCCTCTAACGGGGAGGAAATGAGTCTCTACCAAAAAAAAAAAAAAAAAAAGGATGATTTCAGATAAAAACTATTAAAAATAGAACACAGTAATATGATAGAAATTTAGGGGGAAGATGTGGTAGGCAGCTTCAAAGATGGCCACTAACAATCCTCGCCTCCTTGTATTCATCCCCTTGTGGGTTCCTCTTCATGTTGAGTGGGCTGACCCAGGTAACCAATAAGATATTGTGGCAATGGGAGGGTGTTATGTCCAAGCACAGGTCATGAAAGACATTGCAGCTACCAAATCACTCTCTTGGGTCACTCTTTCTTGGGAAACCAATAGCCATGTTGAGAGAACACTCAAGTGTTCTAACGGACAGTCCTAGGGTGACGTGGTAATGAATGAAACCTCTTGCCCATAGCCAGCACCAAGCTTGCCAATGGCCAGAGCCAGCCTACTATGTTGAAAGTCATCCTCCAACCCTGGTCAAGGCTTCAGAAGACTGTATCCTGCAGATTCGTAAGAGACGTCAAGCCAGAACCACCCAGCCAAGTTGCTCCAGAATCCCTGGCCCATAGAAACTATGAGACGATACATTTTATTATTGTTTTAAGTCATGAAGAGTTGAAGTAATTTGTTACACAGCAATAGATAATGTATACAGGGAGCTTTGAATAGGATAAGGGAAGGCTTCAGTAAGCTTCATTAAACTTGGGTTATTGTGAGGATTAACTAAAAAACTAAAAAAAGTCCTTAGCAAAGGGTCAGGTTTTTAGTCCATGCACAGTAAACCTCAGCTATAGTAATTTTATTCTTTGTGGTAAGATTAATCTTCATCCAACACCCTCATATTGCAAATGAGGACCTTGGGATCTAGGAACTTCAGACTTTGCCCATATGCTACAAAGCAAGTGTTGGCCAAGCTAAGCTGGAGGCTAGGTCTTCTTCTAGGTCCTAAGCCACACCTCTTTCTTCTACACTCTGTTGCTTCCTTCCTTGCATAAAAAGCTGCTGGAACGAGAATCTGACAAATCTGCACAGAGATTCAAACTCCACTGAGTCTGCTCCATACCCTTGGACATGGAGACAGAGCAAGGGACAGAGAGATGATGGGTGTGGTATATGTGGGACCGGCAACTCCACAGTTGCCCACAAGGACTTCTTCAGAAGCCAATAGCCATCCAGGTGAACATTTCTGGATTTCCATGGAATGCTCTCTTCCTTGCTAATTGCTGTTAGGAGCTCAACAGCTGTTTTTAATATTTTGATGCTAATCACCTAAAGGGCCATGGAGAGAAGGAAAGAGAGAAAGGCAGATTGTCTGCAAAGCCTAGAAGACCATCTGTACCTCAGCTCCAAAGAGTTTAGCACAGGCTGGTTCCCATGTGCTGCTTTCCTCATTCTTCCCTGGGGTCAAGGATGCGGCCAGCTTTCCTCTCTTGGTGGCCGCCACACCCATTCTCTCCCTGGGCTTTCTGTCCCTCCCTCCACCCCCACGACCAGCTGTGGAGTTGCACATGACCCGTGTCCCTCCCTCCTTTCTTATATCCTCTCAAAGATGAGCTCACAGGCTCTGCTTGTTATAAGAGATTCATTGCTGGTCACTATAGAGAAACAGACAACAGACAATGAAAATAACCAAAGTGGGAGAAATTACAAAACAGTAGAATCTTTTGATGTGACCACACTACTCCCTCACTTAAAATCTCTGGGTCACTCTGCCTCCCTACAGAACAAATACAGAAATCCTCAAAGAGGCACACAAAGTTCTTCAAGATCTTGCCTACGTTCAAATCCTTACTCTGTGCTTGCCAGCTGTGTGCCCATGAGCAAGTTATTTAATCTCTTTGTGCCTCATTTTCTTCTAATATAAAAAGCTAAAAATATAGGGTTGCTGTTAGAATTATTTAAATGAGTTAACACATAGAAAACCTTAGATCCACCTCTGGCATATATCAAGTGTTCAATAAATGGCATCTACCCCGATGATGATGATGATGATGATGATGATGACACTTCTGCAAACTTACCCATTACTTCCTGCCTTCCCCTGCTTGAAAAGCCCTCACATATGTACCATGCTCTTCATCACCTCCATGTTTTCTTGCTCTGTTTTCCCGGACCTAGACAGCCTTCACCTTCCCTCAAGCCTGGTTCACATCCAGGTCTTTAGAGATGTGAAGTTTTTCTAGTCAAGCCAAACTTCTTTGGAAAGCATTCAATGCCTATCCCATCATCACCACAGGCTGGCTCTGGGACCCCTCGTCTGTGCTCCTGTAACATCCCATGCGTATCTCTATCATTATCTAAGAATATGTGTGTGTGTGTGTGTTTGAATGATCTATTAGCTGTGTCACAACCTACTCCGATACCTACTGGGTTCAGACGACAACCATTTTATTTGTTCACAATCTATGGATCAAGAATTTAGACAAGGCTTGGCTGGTCAGTTCTTCTGCCCCATAAGGCACTGGCTGAGGTTCACTCACTCAGCTGCATTCAGTTAGAGTCTAGGTCCATGAAGGGTTCACTCACATGCCCAGTGCCTCAGTGTTCTTCTCACACTCTCACTCCATGTGGCAAACTTGGGCTTCCTCACAGCATGGTGGCCTCCTTACAAGTCAGGCTCCTTACAGGGTGACAAATGCTCCTTATAAGCAGCATTTTAGGAGTGACAGAAGCAGAAGCTGTAGATTTCTTAAGGCCCAACCTCACAAGTTGCACATTTCTTCCACCACATTCTGTTGGTCAAAGCTAGTGAGAGAGAGAGTCAGTCCAAATTCAAGGGAAGGAGTAGGGAGAACGTGTGGCCATCTTGAAGCCACCACCACAGGTTCATCTCCCATTAAGATTCTGAGCTCCTTGAAGGCAAGGACAGAATGTATTAGTCTTGGTATCCCCAGCACCTAACTGGGACTAGTGCCTGGTATGGAATAGGTGCTTAACAAGTTGTTGAACTGAACTCCCACACAAACACAGGAAAGCTCTAGAGGAGGATGAGACATTCTAACAAAACCCCCGAGGAAGCTCCTCTGGGAGCTGCCAAAGCCTCCCCGCCCACAACCTCTGCTTCTTGTCAAATCCATCTTCAGTTCATTCCTGGCACAAGGTGTGTGAGCAATGCCAAAATCACTAATTAAGTACCAGTGTCTCTAACTGGCTTTAACACGGATAAAGGACAGAAGCAAAAGAAATGAGTGTAGTTGGAATGTTCTACAGGCCTATCCAAAGAACAGATAAAATGCGAAGTGCATTTGTATAAACATTTCCAACTCTAGCCCTGCGCAGGTCAAAAGCATCCCCAACGAAGAGGACTTTCAAGTCTCCTTATTTGGGAAAAACCCTCCCCCAGCCTCATGCAGTAAAAGCCAGTGGCTAGACCGTGAGACTCACTCCTGAATTCCCTAAAGTCCTGTTGTTTTTGCCTATGGCTCATGGCAGCAGCCAGAGATTGCTGCAAGAATGCAAACCTCCCAAGACCAGGCGCCGAGGGCAGAGCCATGGGAGGTGAGGGTATGAGGGTGAGTCAACTCAGACCACCAGCAATTGTCTGCAGAGAGAATGTCCAGGCCTTGCCTAAGCCAGCATTGGCATAGGCACTTAATTTTTAATGAGCAAACCATTGGGAGAAAAACAAATACAACTTTAAACTATCTGAGTATGCAGGTTTGCTTCTTTTTTCATCTTAGTGTCCACAATGAGTGTCTTGGCAATGAGATGGACTGGGTTGGTTCCTAACCTAGGATCTCAAACAGCGAGAAGCACCAGGGGCAAACAACTGCAGACAGAGCCCACCTGACACCAACAGGCATGGGGAAGCAGCTGTCCTTCCCTTGCTGTCACTGGGGACAACTTGACAGAGTCAAGCCAGCCTGAAGAGAATCACTTACACAAGTTAGAAGTGTTCCAGATGCATGAAAAAGTGATCCATTTAGCAACTCTCTGGAATCCTGAGAGTGAAACGTATTGCCCAAGTCCCCATGTTGTCTTCTCATGAGGCAACCAAGGGCGTAGAAGACTCTGCAGGGAGAGGAAAGGTGCAAACCCCTTTCCTTCACGCTGCAAGCTGGCAGAATCCTGGCAGCGGTGACACAGGGGAGGGCATGTGGGGTGCGTCCATATTCCCCAGGCTCCCATGTTCCTTTTTCAGTGCTCTTCATTTCCCCTCAAAACTAGGTTATAAAGTAAGAGTCCCATGCCAGACACCCACGTTTGCAACCAACAGATATCTAGTTGAGCACATTCCACATACTAGGCCCCGATCCAGGTGCTGGAGACAGCAAAGAACCTAAGCGATGAGGTGTCTGTTATATTGGAATTTTCCAACAGGCAAATAAAAAGGCAATTTCAGATCACAATAGGTGATGGGAACAGAATAAACTAGGAGAGCAGGAAGCATCATAGAGAATGGCTTCTTCAGGTAGAGAACACCTCACTGGGCCTTCGACGATGACACAAAGAGAGCCGTAATCTAAGACCGAAGAGGCTCAGGGAGAAGGAGCAGCAAGTGCACACAATCCGAGATAAGCCTGGTGTCTTTAAGGAGCAGAACAAAGGCCAAAGTGAACATAAGAAGTGCAGTGTGAGACAAAGTAGGGCTACAGTGTGGAGGGCCTCAGATATTACAGTAAGGAATTTGCACTGATTTCACTCCACATTTTCTCCAAACATTGCTAGCCATTTTTTTTTTTTTTTTTTTTGAGAGTCTCACTCTGTTGCCCAGGGTGGAGTGCAATGGCATGATCTCAGCTCACTGCAACCTCAGCCTCCTGGGTTCAAGTGATTCTCCTGCCTCAGCCTCCCAAGTAGCTGGGATTACAGGCACATGCCACCATGCCTGGCTAATTTTTTGTATTTTTAGTAGAGACGGGGTTTCACCATGTTGGCCATGGCTTCTGTCGAACTCCTGACCTCAGGTGATCCAATCGTCTTGGTCTCCCAAACTGGGATTACAGGCGTGAGACACCACACCTGGCCTACTACTTTTAACTCTTTAGCACTATGAGGTTTCATTTGTCAGAGACTATGATGTTCCAAAGCAGTGGTCCTCAAAATGTAGTCTTCAGACCAGCAACATCAGCACCACTTGGGAATTGGTTAAAAACACAAACTCTCAGGTTCCGACATGGACCTGCTGAATCAAACGCTCAGGAGCCGGGAGCCCGGCAATGTGCCTGTCATAAGCCCTCCATGTGATTCTGATTCATGGTGAAGTTTGAGAACCACTGTTCCAGAGAAAACGGATTTCCTAGACTGTGGAAACATCCTTTAACACAAATACACTGTTAAGGAAGACAGAGATACGTGTATTATATGTTTTAGTGTGGTTTCTCTGTAAAAGAATGGAAATAAACAGTACAGTACATAGATTCTGACTGGCCTTCGCTGACTTATGACCCCCCACGCGGCCCGTGATACAATGAGGCTCTTAGTATCGAGGAAAGCTGACAAACCTACTTGCCCCTAAACATAATGGCCCGAGGTAGCTATTCTTTTGGAGTTTAGAGGCTTCCTTTTTATAGCTGCTCTATAGCTCTCTCTGTTCTTAAGCATTCACTTTTCTTAATAATAAATATAATAAAAATTAAGGTAGCTATGTATTAAGAAGTTACTAAATATCAGGATGCCGTTTCAAGAGCACTGTAAGTAAACATTATTACCATTTTGAGAAAACAAAACAGGCCCCAAGAGGCCCCAAGAGATGAAGTCGTATGTTCAAATACATACCTATTAAGGGGACAATGCTGGTATTCAAACCCAAGTGTATTATGTATCTATTGCCAAGTAACAAATGACTCCAAACTAAGTAGTTAAAACAGCAAACATTTATTACATGGTTGCCTAGCATCAGGGATCCAGGAGGGGCTTCGCTTTATGGTTCGGTCTCAGGGTCTCTCATGAGGTTGATGTCAAGCTGCAGTCATCTGAAGGGCTAGAACTGGATCTTCCAAACTCGTTCATGCAGCTGGTGGCAGGAAGCTTCAGATCCTTGAAAAATAGGCTTCTTCATAGAGCAGTTCATGACATGGCAACTGGCCTCCTCCAGAGCAAGTGATGGAAGAAAGAGAGATAGCAACCAAATTGGAAGCAACAGCGCCTACTGTAAGCCCATCTTATATGTAACATGCCATCACTTCTGCTGTACTCTTTTGGTCATGAAGACCAATCCTAGTATAGTGTGGGAGGGAACGACACAAACAGAAGAATATCAGGAGGTGGAGCCCTGGGGTGCCATCCTGGAGGAAGGCTACCACACCATGTCTGTCTCACTTCAAAACATATAATCTGTTTGTTTATTCCTTCAGTAAATATCAAAGGATCAGTCATTTCCAGATGCTGTCCTAGACTCTGGGTATTGCTGGTAAATGAAACAAACACAACCCTTACCATTCTGGAGCTCATAATCTAATAAATCAGTAAACAAACAAATACATATATAATTATAATTTGTGATAAGTACTATGAACAATATAAACAGAGTTCAGTGGGAGGAAAATGGGGTGAGGGTAGGGGGTAGAGACCTATTTATCCAAATTGGTAAAACTTAGAAGGCAGCTTTCCAGAGGCAACCCTAAATAATGGTCACCAAATTTTGGAGACTAATCAATAAAAACTTTTGAGTAAGCATTCCTAAAACACATATATTTATTCAGTTTTAAATTTTATATATGTGTATATATGCATATATGAGTATAATATAGGCATTGTATACTTCATATACAGAAAACACATTATATATAATATATAGAAAAAGTAAAAAGATGAAAGTTGAAATATAAAATATTTTACATTTTTATAACATTATTAATGATGCAAAAACTATTTTGTGCCTACCTTTGAAATTTTCATTAATAATATTTTGATGAGAGCTATGTGATTGAATATGCTTCACTAAGCCTCTATGAATAAAAGGTCTGATTCTACATTAATTTCTGTTGGTGCTTGGTTTTTTGGGGTTTTTTTTTTGTTTTTTTTTTTTTTTTGAGACAGTCTCACTCTGCTGCCAGGCCAGAGTGCAGTGGCTTGATCTCAGCTCACTGCAACCTCTGCCTCCCAAGTTCAGACGATTCTCCTGCCTCAGCCTCCTGAGTAGCTGGGACTACAGGCGTGCGCCACCATGCCCAGCTAATTTTTGTATTTTTAGTAGAGACGGGGTTTCACCATGTTGGCCAGGATGGTCTCTGTCTCTTGACCTCTTGATTCACCTGCCTCAGCCTCCCAAAGTGCTGGGATTATAGGCGTGAGCCACTGTGCCCAGGCTGGCGCTTGGTTTTAATAGTTATCAGACATGGAAAAGATACTTCCAAAATACTTTGATTAAAACAAGAGAAGAGCTTTATCACTCATTTCACTGAAGTATGATACTTGTTTTTCAACCCTATCCATCAATTAGTTTCCAATAAAAATTGGATAGTAAATTTTTACCTCCCCTAATGTCAACTACTTGTTAATACAAACTTTAAAAAATTGATTCAAAGTCCCCTAGAACTGTTTATTTATCATTTTTAAAAGGTTAAAAATTCCGTTTCCAAGTATATAGATATGAGAGTTTTTAAAGAGGCATATTCATTGCAGTTTTGGCAATAAAAATTACATAACTATTGGAGATTTTCCAAATATCCATTTCAAAATGCTCTACTCATAGCATTAAACGTGGTTACTTCCTCACTTATTGTTAAAAGATCACGTTTATCTGAATAATTTCACAATTTTTTGGCCAAATTATTTTGTGTATGGCTTTCTCTGGTAACGTAGCTAAAGAAGCACTTACATGAGGAGCTAGAAAAATGTCAGCCCTGCCATTTCTTGTTGTTCAGCTAAATTTGTATTATTAGGGAAATCTCTAGACTCAGCCTCTTTTTAAAAATATTTTTAGAATCACTTATTCATTAATGGAGATGTTTGGTTAAACCTAGATTATATAAGACTTCCTGTTCTAGGAATGGAGAACTAGGTAATTCATACCATCCCTCCTACTGAGGACAATCAGCAAAACAAAATATATTTCAAAAATCTACTCCGGTGTGCTAGATAGCTAACAAGATGGTGCAGAATTACTGGGTTAGTATCTGGTAAAGGATACAGATGAAGGGAGTTGAGTCCAGCATGTAGGGCAGTTTTTTCTACCATATATGCCAATACGGTATATGCCAATACGGTATATGCCAATACGGTATATGCCCATTTCTTTTTTCTTTTCTTTTCTTTTTTTTTTTTTGAGACAGGGTCTCACTCTGTTGCCCAGGCTGGAGTGCAGTGGCATGATCTCAGCTCACTGTAATCTCTGCCTACTGGGTTCAAGCGACCCTCCTGCCTCAGCCTCCCGAGCAGCTGGGATTATAGGCATGCACTACCATACCCAGCTAATTTTTTGTATTTTCAGTAGAGACGGTTTCACCATATTGGGCAGGCTGGTCTCAAACTCCTGACCCCAAGTGATCCACCCGCCTCAGCCTTCCAAAGTGCTGGGATTACAGGCGTGAGCCACAGAGCCCAGCAGTATATGCCAATTTCTAAAAGCAGGACTGAGGGGCCAAGTGGCTGAGCAGGAAGGTGGTTAAAAAGTGTCTCACAGAGCTAAGGCCAATTTTGGGGCCCAGCATCACCAAGCCAGGATAGCTCTGGTGAATCTCTTTGCATTTGGATGAGCCACTGAAGGACAGTACCCTAAAAACAATGATAAACCAAAAGAAGGTTCTAGAAACTCAGTTTCACAGTACCTGGAATTGAATTAACATGATCTCATAATGCTAAGGCCCCAAGTACCTAGCAGAAGTAAATATGAATTCACTTTGGAGAATGACAACATCATTATAGAATTCTAATTATGACTACAAATAATGTTTCAAGTACAAATATCTGAATACAATAAAAGAAAGAAAGAAAAAAAAACAGAAAACAAGACAAGACCACACAAATGAAAACCAAGAAAACACAGACATAGATCAAAAAGGCTCAGAAATTAGAATTTTTCAACTTAAAAAAAAGCGTATTGACTTTAAATAATACTATATTTAATCTGCTCAGAGAGACAAAAGTCAACCTTGAGACTTTTGGCAGAGAACTGAAAATTATTTTTTTAAAAGAGCCAGTGAAAATGCTAGAATTTTAAAAATAATAACAATTAAAACACAACAGATTTCACATTTAATTACAAATAGATGAAGAGAGAATTTGTAGTATAGAAGAAAATATCCAGACTACAAAGCTAAAAGACAAAATTAAGAAAAAAAAAGAAAAAAAAATTATAAGAAGGTTAAAGAACCTAGTAAAACACTTCCCAAACTTAAAAAAAAAACCAAAATGTCATAAAATGATACCTTTGTAAAATGTAATTTAAATGAATTATTAGAATAATAAAATAATAAAAAGACACTGAATATATGCTCAAAGTTTTATTGGTTTCAAAAGACATAAAATTACTCTGCCAGTTGGCTTCAGAATATTTAATCTCAATTTTGTACTTCTCTTTTTCCAAATCATGATACTGATATAAAAGCTCCATGAAAAGTTTTAATATATATTTAGCTCAAGTACTAAACGGAGAAAGATAATGGAACAGAAATATCATTTATGAGTAATTAGCTGAACCATTTCTAAAACTAATTAAATACATCAATTGACGAATTTAGGAAATCGAAAACTAGTTAAATAAGGGAAAACCTAGGTGCACTTTATAGTAAAACTGCTAAAAACAAAAATATGAACAAAGGAAATACCTTCAACACAACCAGAGAAAAAAATTGCCATCAATGGAACAATAATCAGACTTACAGTTTATTCCTCAACAGCAACATTCTGAGCCAAAAGACAATGGTACAATAGCTCCAAAGTGCTGAAAATAAATTACTCTCAACCCTGAATTCTGCTCCCAAGATATAAATGTATGTCAAGAATGAAAGTAAAAAGAGACATGTTCAGACAAACCAAAACTGGGAGAGTTCATCCCCAAGAGACTTGAATTTATATATCTACATATATATAAATTTGCCTTCCGGCAAAAGGAAAAGGTTTCAGGTAGAAAGTCAGAAATGCAGAAAGGCATGATAACTATAAATGAATATTGACTACATAAAACCAAAAGTAAAATCTTGTGAAGAATTATATAGAAAATCATAATACACTGAAAAAGCATTTAGTCAGGAGAGACATAAATAGAGTGATAGTGTTTTACAGTACATACATTCCCCGGAAGAGAAAAAAGAACCATATATTTTATTTTTATGTCAGATATACATATTGCAATATTCGCTGTAATCACCACAAGAATTTATAGGATTTGAGTAACTTCTAATTCCTAATCAATGCAAATGAAAGCAAGAAATGAAAAAAATAATATAGAACAAGCAGTACAAACTGAAAAGCTGAGCAAAATGGTAGATTTAAACCCCAAAATATCAGAAATTAGATAACATGTAAATATTTAAATTCAGTGATTAAAAGACAAAGTTTGTTATCCTGAATAACACTAAATTTAATATGCTACTTTCAAAACACAAGACTAAAATAACAGAATTCTCAAAGATTTAACAATAATATCAAACTAGACACTAAGGTTAAAAGCATTCCTAAAGACAAAGAAAGTGACCTCATGATGACGAAAATTAGATTTGTCAAGAAGATACAACAATTCTAAATTTACATGTAGCTAATAGCATAGATTCCAATTTTATTGCTCTTTCTCAGATCTAATAATAAGACAAAAATCAGTTTACATTTACAGGAGTATACATTTGTAAACTTGACTTAACTGGTCTTCATAGAATACTGCACCCAATATCTGCAGAATACACACTTAGTTCATACACCAAAATTACAAAATGCTGGGCCAGTAAGCAAGTCTCAACAAATTTCGAGAACTGAAATCATAGAGTATGTTACCTGACCACAGGAGAATTGAGCTAGAAATCAATAACAAAACCATATTCACAAAATAGCCATATATTTGGAAATTTCAAAACATACTTCTAACTAAAATTATAGATTCAGAGAGGAAATCACAATGGGAAGTTAGAAAAATATTTTGAACAGAATAATCATGAAAATATGACAAATCAAAATTCATTTGATGTAGCTAAAGCTGTGCAAAAAGAAACTGTATGGCCTTGAACATCTCTAATCTGAGAGACAGTGTCTTCAAAAAAACCTATGGAAAATATTATACTTATTATATTATACTTATTTAAGTAGGTGCTCATTCTCATTAATAATCAGGTAAATGTAATTAATGCCTCAATGATATTTTATTACAAACTCACCAGAATGGCTAAAATTCAAAAGACTGACAAGACCAAATGTTGAAGAGGATAATCACCAGCCCATGCTGCTGGTGGAAATGTAAACTGGTGCAATCACTTTGGAAAATCGTTTGGTGATATCTACTAAGCAGAAATATATGTGTGTGGGTGTGTATACATATATGACTGTGTGTACACACACACGCACTTTTTCTATCAAAGGTCCTGTCCCCCATGCACCTCTAGGCTCACAAGGCAGAGATGTAAGTGCCTTGTGAGCCTCTAGGTGCACAGGGGGAACAGGACCTTTGGTAGAAAAAGTGAAGGGATTATAATACTACAAGGCAGTCTTTGTAGGTCTTTCTCTTTTCTCCCTGGAGACTTTGAATAGAAAAACGTTGTGACAGTGTTTTAGAGGTGATCGTCTGGGAGCCTTTAAGGTTTTGGTAAATGTCTTAGTCCATTCAGGTTGCTATTAACAAAATATCTTAGACTCCGTCACTTATAAGCAACAGAAATGTATTTATTTCTGACAGCTCTAGAGGCTGAGAAGTCCAAGGTCAAGGTGCCAGCAGAGTGTCTGGTGAGGGCCACTTCCCCATGGACAGGGCTGTCTCACTGTGCCCTCACATGGTGAAAAGGAGCTAGCTGGCTTTCTGCAGTCTCTCCTATTTGACAGGGCACTAATCCCAATCATGGGGGCTGCACGCTCATGACCAATCACATCTGAAAAGGTCCCACCTCCCAATACCATCAACTTGGGGGTTAGGATTTCAACACATGAATTTGGAGGGAACACGTTCGGACCATAGCAGTCGGTGCTTTGAATTCCTGGGTCTAAAATCAGGTACTCTGAATATTGGCTGTACATTCAACGTCCTGCTTTTTTCTTTTCTAGTTGTGTAAATTTGGACAAATTACTTAACTTCGCTGGGGCTCATTTATAAAACGAAACAATGTAAGGCTGAAATTAGATCATCAAGGGGCCTTATTAGTGCATATATTAAGACACTTTCCCCTTCTCCCAAAGCATGTATAGAGAAAAGGAGGTAGGATTTGCCTGAAAGAAGTTTAGGTGGCCGGGTGCAGTGGCTCACGCCTGTAATCTCAGCACTTTGGGAGGCCGAGGTGGGTGGATCACGAGGTTAGGAGATGGAGACCATCCTGGCTAACACGGTGAAATCCCGTCTCTACTAAAAAAAAATACGAAAAATTAGCCGGGTGTGGTGGCAGGCGCCTATAGTCCCAGCTACTTGGGAGGCTGAGGCAGGAGAATGGCGTGAATCCAGGAGGCGGAGCTTGCAGTGAGCCGAGATCGCGCCACTGCACTCCAGCCTGGGCGACAGAGCAATCCAGCCTGGGTGACAGAGCAAGACTCCGTCTCAAAAAACAAACAAAAAAAAAAAAAAAAGAAAAGAAAAAAGGTTTAGGCAAGAGAGATTCAAGGGATCTTTGAGGGTGCAACAGGTATAAAAATAGAAAAGATGTCTAGAGTACAAGAGGAGATGGGTCACAAAAGCAGAGTAAGAAACTAGGTCTATGTGCTGAGGACAGAAGGGAAGGTTGACGGGGCAGTCCTCTGAGTTGCTAAATGAAGATTCTTTACATTATCCCTGACCAGCCATTGTGGTCAAGTGGCTCTAGAAATGAGCAATGGAAATGTGCCAGGACAGGAAACCAGATGAGGCATTACATAACTCCTCCTGTGTGTGCACACACACCAGTAAGAGTGGGTTTTTCACTTCATTTGGCCTCCCATGGCATCCTGTATAATCCTCTATTTCAGCACCTGTCAGTGTCAGGCAATCAATAGTCAATGGCATTTCTGTCCACCTCCCACTACACTATGAATTTCTGAAAAACAAGGAAACAGCATTTTATTCATCTGTGAGCCCTACCACCTAACACAGTGAGTAGCATAAGAGACTCTCAATAAATGTTGACTTAATAAATAAATGAATAAAAGAATGAATGACATCATTCTGCTTACAGAAATCAGAGCCCTGGACTGCACAGCCACCATGAAAAACCTGCCAAATGGAGCACCCTGAACCTCCCTCCCACAGTTCTCACCCACCCGACCCATAATGTCTCTTCCATCTGACTTACTCCCACTTTGTCTCCCCCAAATTTCTTCCCAACCTTGCAGGGAGAAGCCCAGAGCCTCAGGGTACATGCCTTGGCTTCTCTTACTTCATCTAAAATACTCTATCAGTTGACTGATGTTAATTTGAATGTTGCCTCTGTTTTTTTCTTCGGATCTGGGTGAAACTAGATTTTTTTTTTTCTCAGACAGGGTCTTGCTGTGTCACCCAGGCTGGAGTGAAGTGGCATGATCACATCTCACTGCAGCCTTGACCTCGCAGGTCCAAGCAATCCTCCAATCTCAGCCTCCCAAGTAGCTGAAACCACAGGCATGCACCAACACACTATGCTAATTTTTGCATTTTTTTTGTAGAAACAGGCTTTCGCCATGTTGCCCAGGCTGGTCTTGAGCTCCTGGGCTCCAGTGATCCACCCACCTCGGCTCCCAAAGTGCAGAGATTACAGGCGTGAGCCACAGCACCCAGCTTGCAACTAGATTCTTGACAGTGACTGTGATGAAATGATGTGGCCCTCCTCCAGCTCTGTCCCGGCCTTCATTCGTTGCTTCCAGACCAATAACTGGGGTTAGCTCTCAGGGTAGTCCAGGTAGAGAAATACAGACCTGGATGCAGAAGAAAACACCTTATGTTCAGAAAGAGTTGCAGAGCTTGGCTTGGTATCAGCATGAACTCGGGGGGGGGGGGGGGGGGGGGGGGGCGCACAGCGGGGACTGTTTGGAAGGATGATAAACAGGACAGGGAGGGAATTACTGACTCAGGAACTGTCTTGGAGGTAGTATTGATTTGTTTCTGAATGGTTCCTTGAGGCTTGGACATGAGGATGCCTTACAGTAAGTTATAGGAAGAGGCTGCAGTGCCGTGGCAGAAAATTGAGGAAGCGATCAGAATGCTCAGGGAGACAGGACTGTTGGAACGAATTTATTATGTGACACCTAGACTTCCTGGGAGGGTTCAGGGACATTCCCTTCAAATATATCAGTGCGGGGCAAGAACATCTATTGGTGTGGGGGTGACAGCATCTTTGGGAAGCTTAGTAATGATTATCCACTGTACGCCAGGGTAAGAATAGGCGATTCTGCCATTTCACTGGGCTTCCTAGTGTCAATGGAGATGCTAGGATTTCAAAATAACAAAGACCAGGTGTCTGCTCTTAACCATCAGACTCAAGATGAATATAAACCATAACAGCCAGCAAGGCCAGAGTGCTTCAGTCCACAGAGTTTTTGATGATGGCTAATAGACCATGGTGTTCCTACGAGTGAGATAGACGAGCAGTCAATGAGGGTACTGCATGACTTGTATTAACAATTTAAAAACTCAAGAGCCGTCAAGGTTGATGGACCCCCAGTTTCTAGATCTGAGCCAGTTCTCAGACCCCACAGGCTGCACCCTCTTGTGCAAGGATCCTGCAATGTCTCCCACACTAGTGAAGTGTTTAGGAGTTCAATGGTCTAAGGCATGTTGAGATATGCCCTGTAAGATAAAGAACAAGTTATTAGCCAGGCTCAGTGGCTCACGCCTGTAATCCCAGCACTTTGGGAGGCCGAGACAGGTGGATCACAAGGTCAGGAGTTCAAGACCAGCCTGGCCAGCATAGTGAAACCCCATGTCCACTAAATATACAAAAAGAAAAAAAAATTAGCTAGGCATGGTGGCGTGTGCCTGTAGTCCCAGCTACTCAGAAGCATGAAGCAGGAGAATCGCTTGAACCCGGGAGGTGGAGGTTGCAGTGAACTGAGATCGTGCCACTGCACTCCAAGCCTGTGTGACAGAGAGAGACTCTGTATCAAAAACATAAAAAATTTAAAAAAAAAACCAAGTTATTATAGCCTGTATTTATTAGGGCTGAGAAAGAGATACAGTGCTTAGTGAGCCTCTTTGGATTTTGGAGAACTATAAGCTGTACTGGGGAATACTTCTTCTACCAATGTGTTGAGTGACTTAAGAGGCTGTCAGTTTTGTGTGGGGCTCAGAACAAAGAGCTCTGGAGCAGATCCAAGCCGCCACACAAGGTGCCCTCAGCTCATATGATCTGCCGATCCAAGGGTGCTAAAGGGATCTGTGATAGATAGAGATGCCGTGTAGAGTGTTTGTCAAGCCCCATCGTAGAGTCATAGGCGAGGCTCCTACGGTTCTTCTTAGCTACCTGCTTCAAAATAGAACAACCCACTGTGTGAAAACCAGCTCCTGGCATTGCTATTGAGCCATTTTAGAGACTGGGCATTTCTCTCTCCAGCAAATGCCTCCATTTATTTCTTCCCTTCATATAAAATTCCTTAAAAGAATTTCCAAATTCACTATCTCCACCTATTTTTTTTCTATTCTGTTTTGAAACTACTTCATCTTTCATCCTCACAATTCCACCAATACCACTGTTACAAACTCACCAATGACTTCCATGTTGTAAATGCAGTGACCGACTTTAAGTCTTCTTCCTACTTGATCTGTCAGCAGCATCTGACCTAATTGGACACTCCCTCATTGAAACACCTTCTTCCCATGTTCCCCAAGGCATCATTCTCTCCCTGTCCTCTTCCTGTCTCACTGGTTATCCTCATCCCCTTGGCTGGTTTCCTCTCATACCACAAACCACTAAATGTTAGAGGACCCAAGGCCAGTCACTGATTTCTTTTTTGCTTTTTCTTTCTACCTATACACTCTTCTGAGGTGACCTTGTCCCACCCATAGCTTTAATTTTTCATGGACTGCCCACTTCCAAGTTTGTATCTATGGCCCCATCTTCCCTCCTGAACTCTAGATTCCTGTATCCAGCAGCCCATTAGACATCTCCACTCTGTGAGGCATCTCAGGCTTAACAATTCCAAAACCAAATTTTGAATCCCCTACCTCCCAACCTGTTCCTCTACCAGCTTTCCCTGTCTTAGTAAAGGTCAGCTTCATCCCTCCGGCTGCTCAGACGGAAGATGTTGACTCATCTTTAGTTCTTTCCTTCCAATTCCATCCATCAGAAAATCTTGCCAGCTCTTCCTTCAAAATATTTAGAATCTGGTAAACCCTTAGTCTAAGGCACCATCATCTCTTGCTTAGATTATTGTATCCTGTTTCCATGCTTCCACCCTTGCCCTCTTCAATTTGTTTAAAACAGCAGCCAGAATAATCCTGTCTTGCTTCTGAAAACCCTCCACAGGCTTCCCATCTCATAAAGAGAAAAATTCAAGTCCTCAGAGTGACCCATGAGGCCCAAGAGGTCTACACAGTCTCTGCCTCTGATTCCCCTCTGACCTCACCTCCTGCCACTTTCCCTCCACCCTTTCCAGAACACCCCCTCTGCTTTGGACAGCTTCCTTCAGCTGGCAGCAGGCTTGCTCCCTCACTTCGGCTCCAATTGCCCGACCCCATAGATACCATCCCTGTCTATCTCTTGTATCCTCTTCATTTTTATTTTATTTTTCTGGTAGCATGTCTTGCCATCTGACATATTATATGTTAATTTCATTGTTTGCCTCCCCCTAGCCCGGTAGAGAAAGTTCTGGAGACAGCAAGAGCTGATTTGTTCTGTACGTGTCTATGGCCCCAGGACTTAACACAATGGCTGGAAGAAGATAAATGCTCAATCGATTTTTGCTGAGTGCATGCATGAATGTCAAATCCTTTGCTAAGCCGAAGGTGTAGGAGAGAGAAAATGCAGATCGAAAATGATCCAGACCTAGCCCCAACCTTTAGGACCTCCCAGCTTGCTACCCTTCCCCAGAGCAGAGTGTGGTCTTTCATAGGCCACAACACACAGTTACAACCAGAAAAGTGTGATCGAGCACACCAAGTAACTGTTTTGCTTTTGCCCCCTCTCAACTTAGGATATTACTTTACTTCAGAGACTTGCCAGAGATCCGTTTGCTATGGCAAATTCAGATGTTAACACCCAAAACCACATATATTTTCTGCTGTCTTGTGAATGTTAAGGATTTCATGTGGCTGACCTGGTCATAGAGATAGACCAGGTCAAGAGTCTCCTAGGTGTCTGAGTGACATCACCCATGCCTCTCCCACCAACTCCCTCAAAAGTCTCCTGACCCTGCATAGGCAGACCCTGAAATTACACAATTTACAATGCATTGACCTCTGAAAGAGCAAGTCACGCTCCAAAGAGGGCTGCAGACAAAAGCGTTCCAAGCCAGATTCCTTGTTGACACTGGTCTCTGGTTACACCCCAGGCATAAAAAGGGAGGAAATTCTTCAAAGCCAGTGAATGCTTCCCTACCTTTGTCTGTTCCCTACCTTTGTCTGAACCCCTTCCCCCACTCCACCCTCCACAGAGGGACTCACTGTAAGTTCAACAGCGCAAGTGCTGCAAGGGGAGGCATTTTCAGGTTACGCGCTATATATATATATATATAGCTAAAGTAAGTTACAGGTCTTGTCTCATGTTATTTGCCTTGGCGAGGGTTGAAAGCCTTAAACAATTCCTCCCAAGCATGCCCTGTTGTGAGTCCCCCTTCCTGTCCAAAACCTTTCCTTGGCCCAGACCCTGGGAGTCACCTTTCTTCTTCTGGCCACTCCCCACTCATCTTCTTTCAGTCTCCTTACAAAACAGGGACTTTCCAGGAGTCTAGGTCTGCCCTGGAGTTGCAGGACCACACCACGGCCAAGCAAGGCCTCTGCTCGGACCCTTGGCAGTTTTCTGAACTGTGAGTGTCCTGTTTTTTCGAGGCCGGGGTCAGAGGGAACAAATGCAAGACCCGGATGAAGCACCTCCCCCACCACTTGCCAACAGCTAGTTCTGTCCCTCCGCCCCCGACACCTGCCCTGTTAGCCTCGCCACCCTTCTCAACACAACCTTCTGAAACGGGAAAAGTTCCCTTGTCCCCCTCAAAGGGCATGCGATGCGGGTGTGGTTCACTTCTTTGGTCCTGCTGCTCAAACCCCTAGTGGGAGCAGGCAGATGGGCGGGTCATGGGGAGCGTGGGTTCTGACCCCAGGGCAGCATCTAGGGTTGAGTCTTTACAGCTCCTGAAGCCCCAGTGGGCGTGTGTTACAGTGCACTCTTTCAGTTTTGCCAACTGCAGGCAGCCTGTGTTCATCAGCTCAGTTAGACCTCTGCCTTATCACAAGGACAGAAGGCTTTCTGTATCCCAGGTTCTTGCCCTAATGCACTAGAAAAATCGAATCATGTGTGGGCTTAAAGAATGAGTGCAAGGTTTTATTGAAAGGTGGAGGTAGCTCTCAGCAAATAGATGGGGAGTCAGAAGGGGGATGGAGTGGGAAGGTGGTCTTCCCCTGGAGTCGGGTCGCGCAGCAGCCAGGCTCTCCTTGGACCACTCTCCGCGTCATTCTGCTGTTGATGGCCTGTCAGCGTCTATGTGTTCTTCTGCCAGTGTGTTCCTGTCGATGTCCAGCCACTTGTATGTGCTTCCGCCGGTGTGTTCCTCTCGACCTCCCGCTGTTAGTGTACGTGCCCGTTAAGGTCTTGGGGTTTTTATAGGCACAGGATCGGGGGCACGACGGGCCAGGGTGGTCTTGGAAAATGCAACATTTGGGTGAGGAAACAGGAGTGCCTGTCCTCACCTAGGTCCGTGGGCTCAGGCCCAAGGGTGGAGCCCTTGTCAGGGATATTGCCTTTCTCTACTCAGCACTTCCCTGCACCCCTCCCATATCACTTCCACACAGCCCTGGACCTGGGCTAAGACGTAGCAGTAGTTGCCATTCCCAATTGGTGCTGTGGGGTTCATTTATGCCAACTTTATCATTTTCACAGAGGAGAAGACCAAACCCCAGAAAGTGAAAGCCATGTGTACAAGGTCAAAGAACCTGTTAGGGTCAGAGCTGGAATCCCTGACTTAGAGACCCCGGCCAGGGCTCCTCTGCAGCACCAACCTCTTCACTCATGTTCCTTGGAGTTGTTCTGTTCCTGGTTCTTGCTCTTCTTGTCCCACATTTTGAATCTTTCTTGGAGTTATTGCTTCCAGGGTTTCCATCCAGGCCCAACCTACAGGAGCAGCTCAGTAGCTTCCCCCTGTTAGAATTCAGCCCCCAATCCTGTTCCCTCCCAGCATCCTCAGCCCATGTGCTGGGTTCAGCCTCCTCCACTACTCCCTGCTTGCTTTCCTACACATCCTATTGTGAAGAACTTTTAGTCCTTACAGCACGTCTATGTACAGCACCTCACGGACGAGTACAAAAATGAAGTTATCCAGGGAGGTGGATTATTTTCTTCGTTTTTACAGATGCAGAGATTGAGATGCCAGGTGAGAGTAAGTGGTGGGGCCCAGGCTGGGGTCTTCATGCCCATCACGATTTTCAAAGGTCTTTTATTCTTAGTGTCCTCTCCTTCCGTGGAGTGGTCCCAGGACACCAGCATCACCTGACTTCTTCCTCTACACATTCATTTCCTAAAGTCCATTATCGTATGTCAATTTCCAAGTTTCCAAATGTATATATTTATAATACTTTTCCCCAGACATCTCCATGCTCTCCTGGCACCTCAGGCATCTTAAGACCTCTCTGGGTATGCTTGCCTCCCTCACTAGCTCATGCTGTCAGAGTTTAAGGGTTGATTCTGAAATCAGGCCAGGCCCGGTGGCTCACGCCTGTAATTCCAGCTATGTAGGGAGTCTGAGGTGGGTGGATCAGTTAAGGTCAGGAGTTTGAGACCAGCCTGGCCAACATGGTGAAACTCCATCTTTACTAAAATACAAAAATTGGCCAGGTGTGGTGGCTCACACTGGTAACCCTAGGTGCTTGGGAGGCTAAGGCAGGAGAATCGCTTGAACCCAGGAGGTAGAGGTTGCAGCAAGCCAAGATCGTGCCACTGTACTCCAGCCTGGGCAACAGAGCAAGACTCCATTTCAAAAAAAAAAAAAGATTCTGAAATCCTACAGACCCATATCCTGGCTCTGCCTCTTACCAGCAGTGTGACCTTGGACAAGCTATTTCACCTCTGAGAACCTTAGTCTCTTAATTTGAAAGTTGAGAGTATGATTATCTTTCAGGCCATTGAGAGGATTAAATAAGAACAGAGTAGCATATAAGTTCCACTGTACATAAGTGCTTAACTAAATATTCGCTGTCATCACCAACATCATCGGTATCTCTTGCCTTCTAACTTCTAACTGTGCACCCCCGCCCCCAAGCATGCCCTCCCACACACACAACTAATTTCCCAGGCCACCTACAAGTTACCTTTCACACATACACATATGCCTAGAAGAAAAATTAAGAAAATTTTTGGAAAAATTTTACTCCCATACAGAGATAAGTAAAAGAATTTTTTAAATCACTAAAGTCTTACACCCTCCCATCCCTCATTGGCCCCCCACTCCAAAAACCCCAGTTGCAAAATTCTGATCAGGCTTGTGATTAGGAAATATATCACTTCCCGGGTGAAAATCCAACCATCTCCCACCTAGGAAGCAGGCTAGGCTCTAAGTTTCCCAAGCTCCTTAATAGGGCCCAAACAGAGCAGATCCTTTCTGCAAAAACAGGTTAAGAGACTGGACTCTGAGATTCAAATCTTGGTTCTACCACTTACTAGCTGTGCAACTGAGGGTAAGTTGCATAGCCTTGCTCTACCTTGATTTTCTCTGGATTAAAATGGGGATGAAATTGGACCCAAAGTTTTTTTGTGGTTGTGAGAATTAAATGAGATAATCTATGTAAAATAGTTAGCAGAGCGGCTGCCTGTAATAAACTCTCAACAAGTGCTAGGCACTCTTATTATTATTAGTTTTCATACGCTGTTTTCCTTTGCCCAAACTAGTTCCACAGGATCCCGTCACCACCACTTCCTCCTCGCTTCCTGTTTATCTAGTTATTTGCAAAGCACCTCCTCAATGAAGCCTTTCTAGATTGGCTGCTCTGAGTGTGGCAGGTACACACCTCTTCTACAGCCCTTTCCACTCTGGGCTATCTGCATTTGTAAAGGAGAGTCCTCCTTTACTCTCTCACAAGCATCACAAAGAAGACATGTCTCAAACCATTGCAAAGGAGAACAGGGACCCAAAAGAAATTCTGATGCCCGTGCTGAAAACTCCCTAGACCTTAACTCAAGCCTCACTGTGATCAAGAAGCATCAGACTGACCCATCCATCCTCAGTACTATCTTTCCAATAATTATTTTAGAATATTTAAGAACCCCTATTGACATATTACATCTGCCTCCAGCTCCACCCCTCAATCAAGAATCTGTTTAGGGGCGGGTGCTGTTTTGGCCACATGTTTTTCTGACATTCTCTTTTGAAATGGTTTTTTAAAGAAATTAAATTGTGGCTGGGTGCAGGGCTCATGCCTGTAATCCCAGCACTTTGGGAAGCTAAGGCCAGAGGATCACTTGAGCTCAGGAGTTTGAGACCAGCCTGGGCAACATTGGGAGATGCTGATTCTACAAAACATTTTAAAACTTAGCCAGGGGTGGTGATACGCACCTGTAGTCCCAACTACTCGGGGGGCTGAGTGTGGGGTCCTGAGGTGTAAGGATTGCTTGAGCCCAAAGGTCAAGGCTGCAGTGAGCCGTGCTCGTGCCACTCTACTCCCGCCTCCGTGACAGAACGAGGCCCCATCTCAAAAAATAAATAAATAAATAACTCTTATGAATTTGTTTATCTGCTCTTTTGCTTTAGCCTGGTCTCTCAATGAGCCACAGTTGCTTTGGAAGAGCACACTGTCCAGGCGGAAGAACCACAAAAGCTAAGGCTAAAGACAGCCATAAAAGCATAAGCCTGCATGTAACAGTGACAGGCTTATAAAGCACACTCACACAGCACAAATCTTGGCCCCAAAGACCAGGAAATTTTATTTGCCATTAACCGTGCTCTTTCCAGGAATTGGATGCCTTATGGCAAAAGAGAGAGTTGTTTTCCCACACCACCTCCTCCTCCCCACCCCGCCCCCCTAAACCCTGTCATTCCCACCGAATTCATACTTTCTCCCTGTCTCTTACAAACAGGGTCATAGTTCACATAAACAACTCAAGGCAAAGACGAGGGAAATGCAACATCTCCTGGAATTGATACTTTTGCATTTCACCAAACAATAAATACATGTCATATCCTCTTTTGTTTGTCATGGCACTAAAAAGGGAGGAAAATCTCAATTCTGCTAGTTTCTATCTGGAATACAAACGACAGGCGCCAGGCTTCCCATCTCACAATGAGTGCCTTGGAGAGATGGTGGTGTGCCAGGGGTGGGGGAAGAGCTGTTTTTAAAGAACCCAAACAAAAATTGCAGAAACTGCAAAACCCAAACGTTTGCAGCATCTAAACTGGCAGAGAAACTGTGGGGTAGAAACTTACAGTCTGCACTAACAACTACCTGAGTGGCCTGGAAGTACAGAGCTCTCCGAGCTGAATCCTGTGAACTGCAGGTGCAGGTTACAGACGGGAGGTTCAGCTGTGGGAACGTGCCAAGAACTTAACAACACTCAGCTGAAGGGAACCAAGTTTACCATCACAGCACGAACTTGAATACAGGAGGCGGCAAATTCCATAGGATTTAGGGGCATAAAAGAAGAACTGCCATGTTTTTCCATAGGCGTCCATTCAAATGCGCATAATACCATGTTTGGAAAGGTGGCATCAAGTTTACTTTTCACCGAGTGCATTTTCATGATAGAGTTAACTCTTCAGAGACAAAATTCTGCATACAATTTAGTTCTCCAAACATTATATCAGAATCAGTGCAATTTTCATCAAAATAAAAACAGATCTGTTTTGTTTTAAGAATGTTTACAAAAACTTGTATATTTAAAATACAAGTATAAAACGAAGCAGTCAGAAACAAACCACCACTCAACCCCATCCTAACGAAGATCACGGTTTTGCCTATTTTAATCTCTAGATTGACTTGTAGTGGTGGAATGAATTGAGGAAGCTGAGAAAGGAGCTAACATAGTCATAAGCCTTTACAACATGTAGGTACCACTGAGATACTTCACAACCACCCACAGCAGCCCCATGAGCTAGGTATTATTTTTTATTTATTAATTTTATTTATTTTTTTGAGGCGGAGTCTCACTCTGTCACCCAGGCTGGAGTGCAGTGGTGAGATCTCGGCTCACTGCAACCTCCACCTCCCGGGTTCAAGCGATTTTCCTGCCTCAGCCTCCTGAGTAGCTGGGATTACAGGCACCTGCCATCATGCCTGGCAATTTTTTTTTTTTTTTTAGTAGAGACAGGGTTTCACCATCTTGGCCAGGCTGGTCTCGAACTCCTGACCTAGTGATCCACCCGCCTTGGCCTCCCAAAATACTGGGATTACAGGCATGAGCCGCCGCGCCTGCCTCTGAGCTAGGTATTATTATTCCTGCTTTACAGATGACACTGAAGCTCAGAGAAGCCAGGTAACTTACCCAAGATCACACAGCTAGTGAATGGCAAAGACAAGATTCACATCCTAACATTTGGAATTTTTCCTCCCCATGTTTAGAGAGAACCCTTGTATATCACTGGATATCCCAGAGCATATGATGAGAATCTTGGTAATAGTTAAACCCTTGTTAAAATGATATGGTTTGTAGTCAGCTTTTACTATTCATTAGATAATGATTTCTGGGGAGATATTTACATATTATATTTTTTTATGTGTACAATTTTAACCTTAGAATTTATCATTGAACTTGCAATACTTTTAAAATATCTGCTCTAATATAAAGACATTTTTACATTTTCTGTTTTTATTTTTTATGGCATAGTTCTAGAATTGAAAGTGAAAAATTCTATTTCAGCATGTTCTCTGCACCTCCAAATTTTCTTGGCTATTACCAGTAGTTCCTTATAGGCAAACATATGAGAAATCTCTGAAGAGCAAATTCAGTTTCGAAAAACAGCTAATGATATCAAAGAAAAGTAGGCACTGGGGGATACTTTCTAGAAGACAGTATTAATATAGGAAGACTTTAGGAATAACGATGAATCTGTTTAAACGCAAAAGATCACTAACCTAATCAGATCACTTAGAGGAATAAGTGCTTTTCTCTGTCTTATCCTGAGATCATATTGCCAGTTAACCTATTTTTAAACAAACAAAAATTTTTAAACATTTTCTATCCTTTCAGCAAATCTTCTTTGCTTGGCTAAATGACAATGTTCAAGAAATGCCTGCCACAGAAGCATAAAAAATCCTTGGCAACATTCCAGAAGAAATTCACCCTGCATAATGTGTTCCAGCAAATGCTCAATAGCTTTCTGGTGAACCTGCTGGCTCAGTGTACACTTGAGCAGGATCTAGAGAGAACAAAAGAAAAACTGATAGACATTTTCCTTTTTGTCAGTCTGGTGAAGTAGCCCGCAGCTCATTTTAGCAAACTTCCCCAGCTTGGAAAAATGAGCATGCGTATAGCTAACTTACGAACCCTGCCCTGGAGTCTGGTGCACACGCTGTTGTTGTAATACTTTTGATTCCCTGAAATTCAAGTATAATTATGTTGTTTGTCTTTTCATCTAATAAAATGTGCATTAGCATTTGGTTCACTTTGGAGTGTATTTGTTGAGATGAATCTATTCTTTCAAATGACAAGTTAGTGCTTTCATAATGAGAACACTTTAGATTATATAAAACTCTTAATACAATATTAAAAAGAGGTAGACTGGAGGGACAGACTCCTTTAAAACATCTCAAAAGTGTGTTCATAATTGGCTGAAGCTATTAATTCTCTAGATATTTATGCAAAAATGTCACCGAGTACAGACGTAAAGACTTTAAAACAAGATCCATTTCCTTTCTATAAGGTGAAATAGATGCATATTTTTAATATTTATGTCTCTGCAACTTTTTCTCAGGATGAACATTTCCTACTTCAAAAAGAAAATGGTTGGACATTTTACAGGTCTGTTAAACTGCAGTGATACATTTGGCCCAAATTCTCTCCTTGGGCATGGTGGGAGGGAGAGTTGGGCGGAGCGGGCACAGCGTGTGTATTAAAAGCCTGTTTGACCTTAAATGCCCTCAATGGAGGCCAGGGAGGATGGTTAGGAAGGTAAAATTTTTTCCATTCATTGTTGTAGAACAGCAGATAGTTCTGAAATAAACCCATTTTGCAGGAGAGAAACTCTAGATCCAACTGCCTAGGAGAGGATTTACACCCTGGGGAAAGAGCTGAAGGCACTAGAACATGCCTCCACCACCCTCCCATCACCAGTCAGCCAGCCTGTTTTATACAAGGCCTTTTTCTGATTCCTTGGGGCCAGCAACAGGGTCACTTGGAGGAGGGAGCGGGCGGGCCATTGGCTCAAGGTTTAAAATGTAGTCTTTGGATGGTCTCATAGAGACATGCCAACAAGAGTCAACGGGAAGGATTCATCACACAACTTTAACAGCTAAATATAAACATTAAAAATATACGGTGCTTGTGCTGGCTGTAACATTCTTTTGGCTTTCTTCATTTTTTACTATGCTGGAAACTCAAAAAATGGAAAGACCCAGCTCTCTGGACCTCCGACTACCAGGAAGTCATGTGGTCTATTAGAAGAAGGCAGGATATTTACAAAATCCTCAACTGCTTTCTGCAGAAGAAAACGGCCTCCAGACTCCCAGTCACCAGCGTAAAACACCAAATACAAAACCAACGCAAAACACGTCAAACTAAGGATACCTTGGACTGGCTCCTTCATCCTGGTCTCCTCTCTCTCTCCAAAGGTTAACCATGATCATCAATTCAATGTGTTTTCTTCCAGAGCTTTAAAAGGACACACACACACACACACACACACATATATACATTAAAAATAATGTTACTATGTGGGTTTATAAAACATATTTTGGTGGACATTGGATATTTGTCTGTTGATGATCTGATGTATTCTTCTGACTTCCCCTTCTCTGATTATACCGGATTACCCCTTAGTTTTTCATGTATGTGAGGTCTGTCTCCCAGACCAGAAGGTAAATTTCCAGACCTCTATGTCCAGCATGCATTACAGAGTAATTTTTTGAATGAATGAACTTTGCGTTTTTGACTCCCTCATAGATTAATAGTAACTTTAGACTCAACAGAGGCTTAGCAAATTCTATTTATTTATCTCTTTCCCTTTTTAAAAGAGAAGTTTTGTATTTCAAATCAGGTTCATCTAAAATCCACTTTCTTTCCCAGTCTAGATTTATGGCAGTCAACATCTCCTTAAGATGTTCCACATCCTGACACTAGGGATATAATAAAGGTTGTGCCTTTTATTATTATTATTATTTTATTTGAGACAGCGTCTCACTCTGTCACCCAGGTTGGAGTGCAGTGGCGCAATCTCAGCTCACTGCAACCTCCACTTTCGGGTTCAAGCGATTCTCCTGCCTCAGCCTCCCTAGTAGCAGGGACTTCAGGCGCATGCCACCACACCCAGCTAATTTTTGAATTTTTAGTGGAGATGGGGTTTCACTATGCTGACCAGGCTGGTCTCGAACTCCTGACCTCAAGTGATCCACCTGTCTTGGCCTCCCAAAGTGCTGAGATTACAGGCGTGAGCTACCACACCCAGCCCTGGTTGTGCCTTTTAAAGATGAGTGTGTGTGTGTGTGTGAGAGAGAGAGAGAGAGAGAGAGAGAGAGAAAGAGAGAGAGAGGAGGAGAAAGGAGCAGGAAGAGAGTGAATGGAGCCAAAACCACCTTAGGGTGTGGCCCTGGGGCCCCTGCTGGCCTTCAGACAAAGTCAGACACAAAGGACTTATTCTCTTTGCAAATGAAACCTGGAAAACAAGCACTTTTTCTTCTTTTTTTTAAAATCTCATCCTGCCACTTTTACTTTACACTTTTAGGTTGTTGGTGTCAAAATTAATTTTCTTTTCTTTTTTCTTTCTTTTCTTTTGAGATGGAGTCTCGCTGTGTCTCCAGGATGCAGTGCAGTGGCACAATCTCGGCTCACTGCAACCTCTGCCTCCCAGGTTCAAGTGATTCTCCTTCCTCAGCCTCCCCAGTAGCTGGGACTACGGGCACCCGCCACCATGCCCAGCTAATTTTTGTATTTTTTAGCAGAGATAGGGTTTCACCATGTTGGCCAGGATGGTCTCGATCTCTTGACCTTGTGATCCACCCGTCTTGGCCTCCCAAAGTGCTGGGATTACAGACATGAGCCGCCGTGCCCAGCCAATCAATTTTCATTTATTTCCCTGGAAACTTTATTCTCTGATACTTTAGGCTTCCTGTAAAACAGCAAAGGTGCCCTTTATAGGGACAAAGGGAAACGCGCAAAGTCTCCACATCCATCCATTCACCAGTGATCCTCCAGACCACTCAACCAGACCCTGGGTTATGTCATAAAGAGCTGATCTGAAACCGTAAAAACTTGCCAGAGACTCAACCATTACATTGTGTGTTAGAGGGAGCAGAATATGTGGAAGTTGTATGAAAGCTGCAGAAGTAGATGGGTACTTAGGGACCTCTCTGTGCCTGTGTTATGCCATCTTTCCATCTTGTGACATCATTTTTATTCTTCCCTAGTCTGAGACACTCTCAGTGGCAATTCTTGGCTTTTTTGTGTTTTGTTGTTCTTGTTGTTGTTGTTTTGAGTCTGATCCCTTTTCTCTGGCCAGCATTCCCCCAAAATACAAATATGCTCATACACAAGCAATTCTGCAAAGAATTTCAAGGACATGAAACATCTCCTAAGAGAGAGCCCAGGTAAAGAAGACCTAAACTAAACTGGTGGCAGGTGCCTGTAGTCCCAGCTACTGGGGAGGCTGAGGAAGCAGAATCGCTTGAACCCGGGAGGCGGAGGTTGCAGTGAGCCGAGATTGTGCCACTGCACTCTAGCCTGATGACAGAGCAAGATTCCATCTCAAAAAAAAAAAGATGTTTGCAGAAACAATAAACCTGACAGGTGTAATAAACATTGACAGTAGCTGCAAAATAAAGCCAATCTTCATATTTGAGTATTGGAAAAAAGAACTGCTTATCCTGGGTTGGTCTTTTCAGATACATTCATCTCTATATGGATAACAAAAGTAACCACACGTGATATGGGACATTTGTTCCTTTCAAATCTCATGTTGAAATCTGATCCCCAGTGTTTGGAGGTGGGGCCTGGTGGGAGGTGTTTGGGTCCTGGGGCCCAAACATGAAGCTTGGCTAGGTGCCTTTCTCTTGGTAATGAGTGACTTCTTCTTCTATTAGTTCCCTCTCTCTCTTGCCCCTCCTCTTGCCATGTGATCTGCGCACTCCAGCTCCTTTTCACCTTCTTCCATGAGTGGAAGCTTCCTAAAGCTCTCATCAGAACAGATACAGGTGCCATGCTTCTGATACAGCCTACAGAACCATGAGCCAAATAAACCTCTCTCTAGATATAGATATAGATACAGATAGATATTGAGTAGCAATGCAAAATGGACTGAGACAATATGTCATCAATATACCATCTTTTTTCAAAAAAAACAAAAAACAAAAAAAACCAGAGTCTCAATCTGTCACCCAGGCTGGAGTACAGTGGCACAATCACAGTTCATTGCAGCCTCAAACTTCTGGGCTCAAGTGATCCTCTTGCCTCTGCCTCCTGAGTAGCTGAGAAGACACAGGTACATGCACATCAAGCTAATTTTTTTTTGAGACAGGGGTCTCGCTATGTTGCCCAAATTGGTCTGCAACTCCTGGGCTCTAGTGGTCTCCCCATCTCAGCCTCCTAAAGTGCTGCGATTACAGGCATGAGCCACCATGCCTGGCCTGTCACCATCATTGAATACAAAGAATGACTGTGTCCAGGAGATAAATCATGTACAAGGCACAAAACTGATAATGAGATTTTCTCATCAAAATATTGACACTGTTACAAGTGTATACATGGGTAATAAATGAATAAATTATCTCGTCCATCAGAGCCCCTCATCTGAATTTTTTTTTTTTTTTTTTTTGAGACGGAGTCTCACCCTGTCACCCAGGTTGAGGTGCAATGGTGCAATCTCGGCTCACTGCAACCTCTGCCTCCCAGGTTCAAGTGATTCTCCTGCCTCAGCCTCCTGAGTAGCTGGGATTACAGGCACCCGTCATCATGCCTGGCTAATTTTTGTATTTTTGTAAAGATGGGGTTTCACCATGTTGGCCAGGCTGATCTCAAACTCCTGACCTCAGGTGCTCTGCCCACCTCGGTCTCCCAAAGTGCTAGGATTATAGGCATGAGCCACCATGCCCAGACCCTCATTGGAATTTTTAAAATCACATCCTTTGCATCATTTATTTCAGTAGCTACTCTACCCTCGAAGTCATTCTTAGCCCTTCTTTTACTTCAAAGAATTCTGCATATGTCATCTTCCTTAGATCGAATCTATTTCAAACCCTTAGCTAGTCTAAAAACCATGTGGTCACAAGTAATCACAAGATTGCTGTCATCCTAGTAACTTTTGCCATTTTCAGAATGACTGCTATGGGCCAGCTAGGCTTGTAGCACCTCAAATGTACTATGAACATGTACTAAATCCTTACAACAATGCTGCTCTGTAGATAGTAGTATTTCCATTTTAAAGAGACAATCCCAGCCAAGTGCCGTGTCTCATACCTATAATCCTAGCACTCTGGGAGGCCGAGGAGGATGGATCAGTTGAGGTCAGGAGTTTGATACCAGCCTGGCCAACATGGTGAAAACCCATCTCTACTAAAAATACAAAAAAGTAGCCAGGCATGGTGGTGTGTGCCTGAAATCCAGCTACTGGGGAGGGTGAAGCATGAGAGTCACTTCACCCCAGGAGGCAGAGGTTGCAGTGTCATTTTTCCAGATGAATCTTAAAATTATAGAACTCTCAATTTATATGTGTTCTTAACCTTCTTTGGCTCAATGAATATTTGAGCAGAAAAGGATCTTGGAGGCAATTTTGCTTGACTCTCACACTTCACAGATGAGGAAACTGAGACTCAGCTGCGGTAGGTTACTGCTCCAGTTATGGCCTTCCCTTTTCTGGTTCTGAGAAGGTAGGGCCCACATCCTTTGGGAGGTGATCTCATCCTTCCACTAACATAGCTTTAAGTGCACCAAATGTCTTTATGGAGACATTTGAGGACCTTCCAAAAGGAGCATAAAAAGTCCTGAACACCTGAATGACCCAAGCAAAGGAGACCCACACTTAGATGGCATCTACTACAAAGGGAATAGAGCAAGTTTGTTCAACCTACGGCCCTCAGGGCACATGTAGCCCAGGACAGCTTTGAATGTGGCCCAGTGGAACTTCATTAATTTTCTTAAAACATTATGAGGTTTTTTTGCGACTTGTTTTATTTATTTTTTTTTAGCCCATCAGCTATTTTAGTAATAGTGTTTTTTTGTTTGTTTTGTTTGAGACGGAGTCTCGCTCTGTCACCCAGGCTGGAGTGCAGTGGCTTGATCTTGGCTCACTGTAAGCTCCGCCTCATGGGTTCTTGCCATTCTCTTGACTCAGCCTCGCGAGCAGCTGGGACTACAGGTGCCCACCACCATGCCTGGCTAATTTTTTGTATTTTTTAGTAGGGATGAGGTTTCACCGTGTTAGCCAGGATGGTCTTGATCTCCTGACCTCGTGATCTGCCTGCCTCAGCCTCCCAAAGTGCTGGGGTTACAGGCGTGAGCCACTGCACCCAGCTGTGATAGTGTATTTTATGTGTAGCCCAAGACAATTTTTCTTCTAATGTGGCCCAGGGAAGCCAAAAGGTTGGACACCCCTGGAATAGAGCAATCCAAGATGTGTCCCACCTTACTCCCCACAGGGCAAGTCAAGGATGTTGGCTGATCCACAAAGCTGGTACAGCAACAAAACAAGACACGTAAAATTCCAGCAAAGGAGATCCAAGAAACCAGCACCTGCGTCCCGGAGCCACTTCTAAGAACAGCAGTGACATGCAGCCCAATTAAGCAGAAAATGTCAAAGCCCTCCACTTTAGGTCCATAGTAGCTGGAATGAGGAAGAAAAGGACAAATCAGTGCTCAATAGTTTGCCCCTAGATTTGTTATCAAGCTAGAATAACAAGCAATTGTCATATTTCAAGTGTGTTTTAAAAGAACGGAATCAGATAACTATCATGCCTTGCATTGTTCTTGAAAATGCAAAAATAGAAAAAGGAAGAAATTATCTAAGAGCAATAAACCAAGGAAACAGAGCCCAGGCAGGGGTGGGGCTGCCTTTCATCACTGCTGATGCTTATGAACATTCACTGCATGACAATAGCTGACAAGTCCTATTAAAAAACACAGAGTAAGACACAGTTCCAATCTCTCTGTCCAAGAGAAAGAAAGAGTAATAGAATAAGAGAATAAAAAATGTAGCTATTTAAAAGAATGTAATGAATTAATAATAATAGAATAAGACAATAATATAACTAATAAAAGAATGTCACATTTGTATTTTCTAAAGAAAGCAGTTTAGGGTGACCCTCATGTTTTTCAACATTATTTTTTTTTACTTTATTATGTTGTTAGGGAACATCAAAAACACAAACTACTATACTAAATATATCACATATGACAAAGACGGTACATATTGGGTGGGTCAATGACTGAGGCTTGCCTGAATTAGCTTTAATTGATTCACTTAACATCTCCAAGCTTTTCTGGGCTGTTTTGTAAGTAAGTATGATCATATACAAGGTGATACATAAATATTTAACATAAGCATATATATCTCTCTCTACATACACATGCATATGTATATATCTATACATACACATACATATCTATATACACACATATATGTATGTATCTGTGTGTATGTTTTTATATGTAATTTATTGAGACCATTTGACATACCCATGTCCTGAGCCTACTGTCCCACTGAATAAGTTAATTTACTGGGCTCTCAAAGTATAGATCCTTAGCCTTCTCAGAGCACAGGCACTGTTTGCTCAATCTGAAAACACGTAATTATTTAACTTGCCATCTAAAGTAACACCACACCCTGGATATGATGCAAGACCTAGCATTACAAGATAAGCTCTGTCTCAAGTTTCTGCTCGTTATAGTGCCTGAAGTATTTGCTCATATGCTCAGGGACTGAAGCAGAAGTAAACAGTCAGGCCAGTATTATAGGGACACCTGTGTTACAAAATCGACTGACTTATATTGTGAAAGCAATGAATGAAGTTCGGCAGGACTCCTGTAAGGATGCCGATTCAGCCCACATCACCTTGGTCAAACAGGGCCTTATTGCCGCCCTCCCTAACGCACCCAGGTCAATCTACTTTCCTCAGGTATCTGATCCAAGCTACAAGTCATGGGTCTCCGCTGCAGCGCTTCTGTTTGCACCCGTCTCCGGTGAAGTTAACCTTGCTTTCTCTCAATATGTGCTACCCCGGCATCTCCAAAGAGGCCTTTGTATGGTGTGTTTAACAGGCCTGGACTCTTTATCTTTAAAATTCTACAAAATCACACCAGGTGCGGTGGCTTGTGCCTGTAATCCTAACACTTTGAGAGCCCAAGGCGGGCGGATCACCTGAGGTCAGAAGTTCGAGACCAGTCTGGTCAACATGGTGAAACCCTGTCTCTACTTAAAAATATAAAAATTAGCCAGCTGTGGTGGTGGGCATCTGTAGTCCCAGCTACTCGGGAGGCTAAGGCAGGAGAATCGCTTGAACCCAGGAGTTGGAGGTAGCAGTGAGCCGAGATCATGCCTCTGCACTCCAGCCTGGGCAACAGAGCAAGACTCCATCTCAAAAAAAAAAAAAAAAAGAAAAATTCTACAAAATCACTTCGTTTATGACTCCCTCTCTAATTAAACAGAACATGGTGTCCTGGAAAAGAGACTCAGGTACAAGTTTACATTTCTATTAGGCTTGATGCCTGATATCTTCCCCACAACAGGAGTACTGAGATTCGATATAGCTGAGCGGTTACGAGCAACAACTTGGAGAACCAGTCAGCCAGGGTTTGAATCCTGGACCACCACACACTAACTGTGCCTCACTTTCCTTACCTTTATTTTTATTTATTTTTTTATTTATTTATTGAGACAGAGTCTTACTCTATCACCCAGGCTGGAGTGCAGTGGCGCAATCTTGGCTCACTGCAACCTCTACCTCCCGGGTTTAAGTAATTATCCTGCCTCAGCCTCCCAAGTAGCTGGAACCACAGGCAGGCACCACCACGCCCGGCTAATTTTTCTATTTTTAGTAGAGATGGGGTTTCACCATGTTGGTCAGGCTGGTCTCAAACTCCTGACCTCAGGTGATCCACCCAGTTTGGCCTCCCAAAGTGCTGGGATTACAGGCATGAGCCACCGCACCTAGCCTATTTTTTTTTTTTTGAAACAAGGTCTTGCTCTGTTGACCAGGCTGGTACACAGTGGCCTCATCACAGCTCACTGCAGCCTTGATCTCCTAGGCTCAAGTGATCCTCCCACTTCAGCCTCCCAAGTAGCTGGGGTTACAGGCGTGTACCACCACACCTGGCTAATTTTTTGTGGTTTTTGTAAAGACACAGTTTTGCCATGTTGGCCAGGCTGCTGGAACTCCTGGACTCAAGCAATCCACCCGCCTGGACTTCCAAAGTGCTGGGATTACAGGTGTGAGCCACCACACCCAGCCTTCCTTACCTTTAAGATAGATAGATAGGTAGGTAGCTAGGTAGATAGATAGATGGAAAGATGGATGGATAGATAGATAGACAGACAGATAGACAGATGGATGATAGTTAACCAAAGTGCTCAGACTAGTGCCTGGTATGCAATAAATGCTACCTAAGTACAAGCATAACAAATGTGATGATAGCAGCACTTCCTATCTGCCTTGGTGTTCGGGAGAGGATGAGGAATGATGGGGCTACCCCCGTGGTAAGCCTGCAGTGGCTGCAGCAGTGCCACACTGTTCCATTGTCTCCACGGAGGGCCTGACTTGGTGTGACCAGCTCTGTACATTTTCAAGAGAAAGCAAAATCTAAATTTCTGGATTTTAAATTGTTGGTTTACATTTTTAAAAATTAGTGTTTGAGTCAAAGAAATCATGTCTAGAAGCAGATTTTTCCCTTAAGTCACCATTTTGTGACCTCAGACACATATGAATCCATAATGTGTGGGTTTCCATTTTTCTTTGCTTATCATCCATACTTCTTTCTCAGCTGAACACCCCAGGGGCAAGAGAAAGCACACAGAAGGCACTCAATGAAACCCAGCTGAACAATGACCTGGTTTGTTAATAAACAAACACCAGTAGGCTTTTCTGCAAGAAAACAATGAGTAACATAGCGTCAGCTACATTTAGGAACTTCTCTTTTTTTTTTTTTTTTTTTTTTGGAGTCCGAGTCTCACTCTGTCACCCAGGCTGCAGTGCAATGGCTCAATCCCACCTCACTGCAACCTCCACCTCCTGGGTACAAGCGATTCTCCTGCCTCAGCCTCCCAAGTAGCTGGGATTACAGGCGTGCACCACCACACGCAGCTAATTTTGTATATTTAGTGGAGATGGGGTTTCACCATGTTAGCCAGGCTGATCTCAAACTCCTGGCCTCTGGTGATCTGCCTGCCTCAGCCTCTCAAAGTGCTGGGATTACAGGTATGAGCCACTGCGCCCAGCCTAGGACCTTCTCTCAAAGTGCATCTTTAGGTCAAAAAAACAGGCCCTGCGAGCACATATCTGAACAAGATGCAGCCCCTGATTCTGAGGAACTTACAGACTTGTGGGGGACACAAAAGTGCAGACAACTGGCTCGGTGCGGTGGCTCATGCCTGTAATCCCAGTGCTTTGGGAGGCCAAGGAGGGCGGATCATGAGGTCAGGAGTTCGAGATCAGCTTGACTAACATGGTGAAACCTTGTCCCTACTAAAAATACAGAAATTAGCTGGGCATGGTGGTGCACACCTGTAATCCCAGCTACATGGGAGGCTGAGGCAGGAGAATCACTTGAACCCGGGAGGCGGAGGTTGCAGTGAGCTGAGATTACGCCACTGCACTCTAGCCTGGGTGACAAGGCGAGATTCCATCTCAAAAAAAAAAAAAAAAAAAAATGCAGACAACTGCAATGTTTACAAAACACACTGGCATACATTATGTCATTTCACATCATGAGAATCCACTGCAATAGGTATCGCACGTGATTTTATACCCAATAGAAGAGAAACTGAGGCACACAGAGGCTAAGTAACTTGTCCAAGTAGGCTAAGTAACATACCCCACTAGTAAGAGGAGTTGTAACAAGAACCAGTTCTGCATACTTCAAGCCCAGGGCTCTTTCTGTTGCATTCTACTGCTCCAGCATAATGTGCATATTTTCCGGTGCCTGTGATACTAGCAACATCAGGCTCATTAAGAGGGCTGATATCCTGTGAGCTGAAAGAGGCATTGATAGCATCATGGAATGCAGCCCTTAAACGCACCTGAGAATAGTTAGGAACATTTTTTTCTTCTCACGAATTATAATTTCCCTTCTACCAAAAAGAATTTGAGGCCACTTTCAACAAAATGTAATGCTGTTTTTAAACAGTTAAAAGAACAGGTGATGAGGGGAAATGGAGATGAAATCCCTGCTTCAGGAAATCAAAGTTAAGAATAGGCAGCACGAGTGGGCACAGATCGTAGCTCTGAGCCTCCTGAATGACAAGACAAACTGGGAAGTGACAAAGTTCTTGTTGTCTATAAAAAGAGGCATACTAATTTTAAGTTTAGCATATATTATCACCATTTGTTCTCTAATTTCTAAAGCACATAGCAAAAATCCCTATTATGGAAAACATTGATTAAAAAGTAGAGCATTTGGCCAAGCGCAGTGGCTTATGCCTGCAATCCCAGCGCTTCAGGAGGCCGAGGCCGTGGATCACTTGAGGTCAGGAGTTCAAGACCAGCCTGGCCAACATGGTGAAACTTCATCTCTACTAAAAATACAAAATCAGCGGGACATGGTGGAGTATGCCTGTAATCCCAGTTACTCTGGAGGCTGAGGCAGGAAAATTGCTTGAATCCAGGAGGTAGAGGTTGCAGTGAGCCAAGATTCTGTACTGCACCGTGCCCAGCCTAATTCTTTATTTAAAAGTAGGATAGCTACTAGGAAGAACGATTGGAGATTGTGCCAGCCTGGGCAACAGAGTGAGACTCCATCTAAAAAAAACAAAAACAAAAACAAATATATATATATATATATATAGAGAGAGAGTATTTTATTTAAAAATTGATTTGTTCTATTTGTAAAGTCCATAGTTGATCAGAAGATTTGTAAATTTATTAAGAACATACTCCCTAGCCCATGGTCACCAATATTAATAGTTTGGTACATCTTGAAAAGGAAAATGGGACAATTGTCATCCAATTTAGAAGGATTGTATAGGAAAGTTTTAGAACTGTAATTTTGGGGAAAGGATAAGCAAAGTGTCACCTTTGTCATAAATAGCACACATTTCAAATTCTTAACTGGATGAATGATAGCTGCAAGAGCACTTCAAACACAGGATGACACACAGCAGCTCTGAGCACATTTCCTCCTTCATGCACTCATTCGGCCAGTAGATTCTGAGGGCTCACAGAGCGGGCATTCACGCACGGTTCTTAAGGGTGGAAACAGCAGTAAACAAAAACCTCTGCCTTCACCATGCGCTTCCATGATAAAAGACAGTACGTTGCACAAATTAAAGATGGTTGTTCTCATCCAAATCAGTTTTCCTAAAAAGGCAACTGTGTTTAGGTCAGCCCTGTGTTACTGCAGACGTTGAGACAGATCCTTGGCTTTTGGTACAGCACTACCTAGAGCTTAGGAACAGCTAGAAAAAAAGGAGGAGCAAACCTCAATCCACAAACAAGGCTGAGGCCTAGATCCCGCCCTTCTGAGATCACTACAGATGGAGGGTGGGCCTACCTTCTGCTGCAGAAGCAGCCAAGTACCTCTTTCAGTCTGATGGTGTAGTTCTCGTCTAGAAATGGCTTCAAGAAGTAGCAAGAAGGCCGGGCGCGGTGGCTCAAGCCTGTAATCCCAGCACTTTGGGAGGCCGAGGCGGGTGGATCACGAGGTCAGGAGATCGAGACTATCCTGGCTAACACGGTGAAACCCCGTCTCTACTAAAAATACAAAAAATTAGCCGGGCGTGGTAGCGGGCGCCTGTAGTCCCAGCTACTTGGGAGGCTGAGGCAGGAGAATGGCGTGAACCCAGGGGGCGGAGCTTGCAGTGAGCCGAGATCGCGCCACTGCACTCCAGCCTGGGAGACACAGCGAGACTCCGTCTCAAAAAAAAAAAAAAAAAAAAAAAAGAAGTAGCAAGAAGAAGAAGAAAGCAAGCTACAACAGCCATAGAAGATGTTAGCCGGGTTGAAAAAAAAAAAAAAAATAGGAGAAAGACAAGTTTTTAAAATCCATACAGGCATTCATTCAACAAATATTTATGAAATCTTCACTGTATATACAAAAAGGCCCTGAGGAAATAGTGGGAGAGAGGGAAAGACATGGTTCTGCCCTCGTGTCTCTTCCAATCTAGAGAATCAGATGTAGAACAAGTAATCAATTCTTTTTTTTTGAAATGGAGTTTCACTCTGCCGCCCAGGCTGAAGCACAGTGGTGCAGTCTCGGCTCACCACAACTTTCGCCTCCTAGATTCAAGCGATTCTCCCACCTCAGTTTCTCAAGTAGCTGGGATTACAGGCGCCCGCCACCATGCCTGGCTAATTTTTGTATTCTTTGTAGAGATAGGGTTTTGCCATGTTGACCAGGCTGGTCTCGAATTCCTGACCTCAGGTGATCCACCCACCTTGGCCTCCCAAAGTGCTGGGATTACAGGCATGAGCCACCGTGCCGAGCCTAATTCTTTATTTAAAAGTAGGATAGCTACTAGGAAGAACGATTGGAGATTGTGAGCTATAAAAAGGCAAACTAACCTAGTGCCAAAGATACCAGAAACCCATTTACCCATTCCAACTCACCTTCCCTCCCTCTCTGACACACACACAAGTGGGCACAGACACAGGCATACACAGTCACAATATAATCAAGCTCCTACTATCTTCCTTTTTCAAGGAGACTACTTTGGGGCTCGAAACACTAAGGATGCTTCTTTCTAGTTTTTAGGCCAACAGGCTGCAAGCCTAGAAAATCCCATGGCCAATATTCCTACTCTGAGCTAAGATGCAGTTGGGTCTAGAGAAAAAAAGAAATATTGACTGGGCGTGGTGGCTCACGCCTGTAATCCCAGCACTTTGGGAGGCCGAGGCAGGCAGATCACCTGAAGTCAGGAGTTAGAAACCAGCCTGGCCAACATAGTGAAACCCCATCTCTGCTAAAAATACAAAAATTAGCTGGGCGTGGTGGTGTGCACCTGTAATCCCAGCTACTTGGGAGGCTGAGACAGGAGAATCGCTTTAACCCACGAGGCGGAGGTTGCAGTGAGCAGAGATCACACCACTGCACTCCAGCCTGGGAGACAGAGTGAGACTCTATCTCAAAAAAAAAAAAAAAGGAGAAAAAGAAATATTTAGATAATTACTTCTTCAAATGTCTTGTAGATCTTTGAGTTTATGGTGCTTGTCCCTATTGATATTTAATTAGAACCTCCAATAAGAACTTGCACGAGAGCACAGTGCTGAAAGCGAAAATAACAGCTTCCCCTTGGACTATGTGCTGATTTACAGCAGTTCAGTCTCAGGAAAGAAAAATTACATAAAAATAGAAGATGTAAAAGGTGAAATCGAAAAATTACAACTTAGAATCTGCATATACTGAACTTTGATTGGCTGTCAAATTATATTAACCAACAATGTCAAGTTGAAAAAAAGCAAACAAAAAAAAACAAGGAACATTATTAGGTACAAAGCATTGAGCTAGTCAAATTTTATCACTTTTTAGTTATATAAATATAATTGTGGTAGATAAAATTAGAAAATTTAGACAAGAACGTAAAAGATAAAAATGCAGCTGACCCTTGAACAGCATAGGGATTAGGGGTACCTATCCCCCCACAAATCCCACAGTCAGAATTCTGCAGATAACTTTCAATTTCTCCAAAACTTAACTACTGCCAGCCTACTGCTGACCAGTAGCCTTACCAATAACATAAACCATCAATTAATACATATTTTGTATGTTATATGTATTACATGCTGTATTCTTACAATAAAGTAAGCTAGAGAAAAGAAAATGTTACTAAGAAAATCATAAAGAAGGGAATACATATTTACTATTCATTAAGTGGCAATGGATCAACATAAAAGTCTTCACCTTTGGCCCTGTGCAGTGGCCCACGCCTGTAATCCCAGCACTTTGGAAGGCCAAGGTGGGTGGATCACAAGGTCAGCAGTTTGAGACCAGCCTGGCCAACGTGGCAAAACCCCATCTCTACTAAAAATACAAAAATTAGCTGGGTGTGGTGGCACACACCTGTAGTCCCAGTTACTCAGGAGGCTGAGGCAGGAGAATCACTTGTACCTGGAAGGCAGAGGCTGCAGTGAACCAAGACCACGTCACTGCACTCCAGCCTAGAAGACAGAGCAAGACTCTGTCTCAAAAAATAAAATAAAAAAAAAGTCTTCATCTTCGTAGTCTTGACGTTGAACAGGCTGAGGGAAAGGAAGAGGGGTTGGTCTTGCTGCCTCAAGGGCAACAGAGGAGGAAGAAAATCCATGCATAAGTGGGCCTGCAGAGTTCAAACCCATGTTGTTCAAGGGTCCACTGTACAGCCATTATTAATAATCAAAGTACTTTTCATTAAATGACTGTAACAAAATGTATTTAACCAATTTCCTATTATTGGACATTTAAGATATTTCTGATGTTTAACACAAATGCTTTAATGAACAGCTTTGTACATACATATCTGCATAATGTATCTCTCATTATTTTCTTATGATAAGCTCTTAGAAGTGGAATTTCTCAGTTGAACAGTATTCAGATGTTAAAAAGCAGAATTACAGCAATAGCCAAATTCAGTCATTTAAATTCTTTTTTAAGGTGCTTATAGCATCTTCAAACTTAGTAAGCATTCAAAAATTGAAAGAGAACAGTCTTTATTTTCATATCAAAGTCAATAATAACATTACATATATTTAATACATAACTTCAGAACTCTGACATTTCTTAAAACTTCACCAAATACTGACAGACAGTAATACCATATGGTTACAGACGCTTCTGAGAGAGCAAGCCTGTTTCCAATTGCAATACAACAAATATGTTAACTGACTGGTTCATTTCTGAATTTAAAATGCTGAACAGAAAACCAATCACACCAAATATAGACAATATTTTTTAAAGTACACAACTGCACTACATACCATAGCAGAAGGACACAGGACTGACACATGTATTTATTTGTTCGGTTTATGGGCAAAGTCATCATCTCTCTGGATCTCAGTTCTGAGGGGAAAGACACAAGAGCTAGGGCTTCCAGAATTTTAGATTTAATAGACCAATTAAACTAAAAAAAAAAAAAAATCAAGAAGGAACTAACAACTAATGCAGGGTTACCAAGGAAATAAAAACACACCACAACCACCTACTAGCATATCATCCATAAATAACCTTAAAATGGGAGGAGGGCAACATACTCTCTGAATAAGAAACCTCATTACATGTAATGCATGTAACCTGATTTTTATTTTTTTAATCTGCTCCATTGCTCATGTTTTTCTCATTTTGCCCTGCAGTGTGAAAACTGTGCCTCAGACTTGTACTAGTTCACCAACTCTTGATTGAAAACAACTTCCCTAGATAACTCCTAAATCCTTTCCAGATTCTAAAATGCTGTGTTTTGTGATTCCAAATTTTAATTTAGACTCTATGTAAAGAAGTCATTTGCAAGGCCTTTTTTTTTTTTTTTTTGGAAATGGAGTCTTGCTCTGTAGCCCAGGCTAGAGTGCAGTGGTGCTATCTCCGCTCACTGCAAGCTCCGCCTCCCGGGTTCAAGCCATTCTCCTGCCTCAGCCTCCCAAGTAGCTGGGACTACAGGCGCCTGCCACCACGCCCGGCTAATTTTTTGTATTTTTAGTAGAGACGGGGTTTCACCGAGTTAGCCAGGATGGTCTCGCTCTCCTGACCTCGTGATCCGCCCGCCTCGGCCTCCCAAAGTGCTGGGATTACAGGCGTGAGCCACCATGCCCAGCCTTTGCAAGGACTTAAAACTCAGTCTCTCTTACTTCTTTGAGGCTGCCAATGAGTGGATCCCATGAAGTGGGGGTCGGGGGTGGATGCTTTCCGAGGGAGGGCCTCCTGGGGCCAGGTAGTGAGCCATGCATGCAATAAGGACACAGAGACGCAAAGCACAGCCTCTGCCTTCAGGGTGCTGTCACCTAGGGAGCAACAGGAGACTGATACCCAGGAGGGCACAAGTGATAGAACACAGGAGGTATGCCTGGGGTACCTGGGAGCATTTAGGAGCAGCATGGTACCCAGATGGATAGAGGTGAGTGGGCCAAATCTTCCAGATAAGATGACACACTGAGCCTTGGCAGCTGAGGATGCCACTACAGGCCACGAGCATCCTCTGTAAAGCTAAAGCGTGTCAGAAGTCATGGAGAATCCTGGCCGGGTGCAGTGGCTCACGCCTGTAATCCCAGCACTTTGGGAGGCCGAGGCAGGCTGATCATTTAAGGCTAGGAGTTCGAGACCAGCCTGGCCAACGTGGCAATACCCCGTCTCTACTGAAAAAATAAGCTGGGTCTGGTGGTGCACACCTGTCATCCCAGCTACTCAGGAGGCTGAGGCACAAGAATCACTTGAACCCGGGAGGAGGAGGTTGCAGTGAGCCGAGATTGCGCCATTGCACTCCAGCCTGGGCGACAAAGCACCTGGGGAACCCCACATCCTAGTGAGTTCCAGTGAGAACAGAGTCTACGGGTTGGAGGGTTGCAGAAGATACTGAAGAGGCAGACACATTGCCAGGCCAAGAAAACCTGCAGTGCCACATTCAGGAGTTTGGACTTGATCCCCAAAACACTGGGATGTCACTGAACTCTTTTAATCAGGGGAGGAGACTGAGGCACAGCTCAAATTTTAAAATAGTTCAAACTGTATAGAAGTGCATAAAATTAAAAGGAGAATATTTCAATCTCCTCAACCAAAACCTACTCCCCAGAGTTAATCCCCGTTATGAGTTTCAGAGAAATCCACGTATATTTTATCTAAGCATACACAAATATATACAAAAGCATTTATGGGCCGGGTACAGTGGCTCACGCCTGTAATTCCAGCACTTTGGGAGGCCAAGGTGGGTGGACCATGAGGTCAGGAGAGCGAGACCATCCTGGCTAACTCGGTGAAACCCCGTCTCTACTAAAAATACAAAAAATTAGCCGGGTGTGGTGGCGGGCGCCTGTAGTCTCAGCTACTCGGGAGGCTGAGGCAGGAGAATGGTGTGAACCTGGGAGGCAGAGCTTGCAGTGTGCTGAGTTGTGCCACTGCACTCCAGCCTGGGCTACAGAGCGAGACTTCATCTCAAACAAAAAAAAACAAAAAAAAAAAAAAAAAAAAAAAGCATTTATGTCCAACACAAATAATGTTTTGTGAGTTCTCTAATAAAGTATTGTGCCACATATGTTGGTCTGCAACTTGCCTTTTTCACTTAATTATCAGTACAGATAGATCTCATTCTTTTTGACTACACAGCATTCCACTGTATGGGATGGGTATATTTAAAAATTAATTGAACCATTTCTTTGTTGGTGGTCATTCAAGCAGTTCCTAATTTCCTAGTTGTTGCTGCAGTGAACATCCTTGACTATTTGCATATCTATGTTTGTTTTCCTAAAGGACAGTTTCTTAGACTTCAAATTAGTAGGTTTAAAGAACCTATGCATTTAAAATTTTGAAAGCTACTGCCTAATTGCTCTCTAAAAAGTTGTTTCATTTTATGTTCGCCCAGGGTTATTACAAGAGTGCCCATCTCCGCCCACAATGGCCAAAGGTAGGAACTATCAAGCCTTTGAAACTTTGCCAATCTGAGACAGGAAAAATGCTATCTCATGATTGGTTCTGTTGGCTTTTTGTTGTTGTTGTTGTTGTTAATGGACTTGACCAGCTTTTCACATATTTATTGACTAAATGTATTTTTGTCTATGAATTGCTTTCTTATAAACTCTGCTATCCTGAGATTCTCAACCTGTGGTCTCAAGGCCCCTGACATATAATATAAAATGTTCTGTGCTTATTGGTTGTGCATTATTCTCAGGATAGGGGCCAAGGAACATTAAGAACCACTGATTTGGCCGGGCGCGGTGGCTCACGCCTGTAATCCCAGCACTTTGGGAGGCCGAGGCGGGCGGATCACAAGGTCAGGAGATCGAGACCACGGTGAAACCTCGTCTCTACTAAAAATACAAAAAATTAGCCGGGCGCGGTTGTGGGCGCCTGTAGTCCCAGCTACTCGGGAGGCTGAGGCAGGAGAATGGCGGGAACCCGGGAGGCGGAGCTTGCAGTGAGCTGAGATCCGGCCACTGCACTCCAGCCTGGGCGACAGAGCGAGACTCCGTCTCAAAAAAAAAAAAAAAAAAAAAAAAAAAAAAAAAAAAAAAAAGAACCACTGATTTTTGACTTCCTGCTGGCAAGGATAATAAATAAATAAATAAATATATAAAAAATAAAGAACCACTGATTTTAATGGGTATATGCTGAAAAGTATATGTGGAAAGAAAGCAGCAGGCCTAGAAGAAAGGGTGTAAAAGAGGTGAGGCAGGGTTCTACGATTCCATACCAGAGTGTGCACACACACACACACCTTTTTATTATCTCTCCCTCAATTACACCAGGACTTCCCAATAGTATTTCTCATTTTCCTTCCCAGAAGGCCCACCAACCAGGGGCAGGCTTGTTTCTTTACTAATATGTTTGTACATATCACAGAGAATAAGGACAAACAAGTCAAGATGCTGCTTTATTTACATTCTGGTTTGTAGACACATTCAAAACTTTATACGGACAAGCTGTCACCCATTTTTTTGGAATCAGGACAACCATTAACTTCAATTCTATCTCCTAAATATTTCTCTAATCTGCCCATTTCTCTTCATTTCCACTCCAACTATCACATCTTGCTTCGACCATGGCAGCACCCTCCTACCTTGCTTCCCTATATCCTCTCTGCCATACTCTCCAATCCACTGTCCATGCTTTAGCCAGAACTCTCTCTTCACTCACCAGCTCTCAACCTGCCCATGGCTCCTCTTTGCTCTCTGGCTAAAGGGCCAACCCCTTGGTGCATGTGCCCAGCTGTGCCGTCTGCCCGACCTACCTCCTCTATGATGCTGAGCCCCTCTTCCCTCACCCTGGCTCCTACCACACCTGGGACACTCAGCCATTCTCTCTCCCACACCATGACCTTTGTCATTGTATTTCTTCTGCCTGAATGCTCTCTCTCCCACTCCTTTCTTTCACTGAGTTGACTTCTACTCAGCTTAAAAATAACTTCCCTGGCTTCCCAGGCCACGTCATGTGCTGCTATTTCATGCTTTCATAACAAAAGCATAAAATACTCCACTTGTTTTCTTTAGCAGTTATCCCAAATTTTCAATAATATAGTTCATTAACATCTGCTTCCACTCTGGCAGGAGACGTCCATGAAAATAGGATGGGATCTGTTCTGCTCTTCTTGAAATCTGAGAGCAGGGCTAACCCAGAGCAGATGACCAGTAAGTACCGTTGAAACCAGGAGAGGAAAAGGATGCTTTTAGAAATGATCCTTTGTAGGCCTTTATTTTTCTTTACACTTTCCTTCCAACCTAAGAGGACAACTATGTCCTGGATATGGAAATTTGCTAATCCTTTCAAGGCATTCCCAACATTTATCAGGAACCTACCATGTATATACTAGGCACCCTTCTAGGAACCGGGAGACACTACAGTTAAAAAAAAAAAAAAAAAAAATTCCAGACCAATCTTCTCCTTACATTCTAGGAAGAAACAGATAGTCAACATCATAGATCAGTAAATTATATAGTATACTTAGAAGATGAAAAGTGCTGTGAAGAAAAAGAGAGCTGGGTAAGTTGGATGAAAGAAGAAAGGAGAAGAGGGAACTCACACCCATTCGTTGTATGTTAAAAAAATCAGGTTGAGGAGGCCGGTCGCGGTGGCTCACACCTGTAATCCCAGCACTTTGGGAGGCCGAGGCAGGCAGATCACAAGGTCAGGAGTTCAAGACCAGCCTGGCCAGCATGGTGAAACCCCCATCTCTACTAAAAACACAAAAATTAGCTGAGCATGGTGATGGGCGCCTGTAATCCCAGCTGCTTGGGAAGCTGAGGCAGGAGAATCGTTTGAACCTGGGAGGTGGAGGTTGCAGTGAGCCAAGATCACGCCATTGCACTCCAAACTGGGAAACAAGCGTGAAACTCTGTCTCAAAATAAAAAAAAAAAACTAGGTTGGGGAGACAGACATAGAGGGGGTGTCATGAAGTGACATAAGCTCATGAAGTTTAACCTAAGTTTGAGAAAAACAACAGAAATAGATACACATACATACTAACTCTGGTAGTAAAATATCGTGTACATCAGCTTGTGAGCTGCCTTGAGCAGCGTGCTGACCGGTTTGAGTAGCTCCTCTCACTCCCTGAGTGCATCCACATCTTGCTCAAGACTTTCATCAATTTCAATGTTAACTCTATTCCTCAGAACCCAGTCCCTCTCCCTGGCACAGCTGGTGGATCTTTCTTCCATGTTCCTAAGGCCTTTTGTTCACCTCTAAGGTGTCACTCATTTCCCTGTCCTGTGATTATTTTTGTGTCAGTCCCACTAGAACACAGGAACTCCTCAAGGGCAGAAACCATGTCCCAGCACCCAGTGTCTGATAGCTTCCAGCATTTGGTAATACAGAATGCGCTCAAAGCATTTGACAAATGAGTGAATGAAAGAATGGCTAGAGAATGAATGAAGGGAGTTAGAATGAGTGTAGCTCTGGCAATTGGAATGCACCTTGTTCTGAGCAGCTGAATTCTCTAGAAATTCTCCGTATGTGTGTATGCTCATCTTCAGCACTTCTGCAAGCAAGAATATTGGAGTAGTCAGACAAGTTCTTCTCTAGAGGTAAGCAGAAATGCTCAGTTTAGACTCATTAGTGGGTTACAAAATTAATGTAATAGGTCCTGAAAAGCATTTTTTAAATTACCTAGAATACAAGAAAACAGAGTGCATCCAAATACATAAGGTCAAGTGATTTGGGGACATGTGGCCCAATTTGCCCAGAACACCCTGCTTTATTCTTATTGGCCCAGTGTAGTTATTACTTTCAAAATAATAACTTTCCCAGTGTGTACTGTAAATTGGGTGATCACGTTCATAATACATACATTTGTGTATAATGTATGTACTGCTTTATGAAGTAAAGCATATTTCTTACAGTGGACAATGGTCAAAACAAGTTTGAAATTATGTAAGATAAGGTCAACATAGAAAATAAAAATTTAAAAATTAAAAATTTGATAAACATTTTTCTTGAGAGATTCAAACTTCTGAGACTCCGGGGAAGCAGCATCGAGGAGAAAAAGTCAGGGAAAAGCAGAGGGAAGAAAATAAAATTGAAGTGAGCCTGGATAGCTTTCTAATTCTCACACTATCCTGTGTGGAAGGCAGAACTGTTCCATCTTACAAACGGGGAATGAAGCTCACAGGGCTTAAAGAACTTGCCCAGGTCTATATGCCATCGAGCCACCGTGCCAGCACTGAAATCTAGGTCTATACATAATGAAAAGTGAAAGCATTTTGTTCTACACATAGCAGGGGAAAGGATTTTTTTCCACTTCTTGGACACCACAATATTTGTAACCACATCAAAATTGAGGAGGGGATAATGGAACATATCTTCCAGTGTCCTATTATGACTTTTGTAATTTAAGAAACATACTTTTATTTTGGAAATATTCTGCATTTGAAAGTAGTCAGCATTTTGATTCAGAGATCAGTTCTTAATTATGGACCAAAAAAGTGGATAAGTGTTTCAGATTGATGAAATAAGCCTTGCTAGGCAAAAGCAAAGAAAATGAGCAGTTCTGTGCAAAGTGGCACATTAATAAAGAGTGCAGGGTCTGAAGTCTGATAACCATCGATCCAAATCTTAACAGCCAGGGGACTGCAGACAGGTTCTCAAATTTCTCTGTGCCTTAGTTCACTCATCTATAAAATGCCCACAACAACAGTACCTACCTCATGGGGTTCTAATAAAGACAAAACAATCCACATAAAGCTCTGAACATGTTTCCTGGAATGTGGTAAATGCTTAGTAATGTTGACCACAGTCAAAATAGAAATCAAGACTATTGGAGCCAAAGGTGCTCTCATTTTACTTTTATTTGTACTTCCCATTGTCATACACCCCCATCTTCAATAGTCTTCCTCTAGCTGCTCATACATTCCTGCAATAACCCCCACTCGGCCATGAGACATTATTTCTTTAAGAGAGTGTTGCACACAATTTGCTAGTATTTTGCTAAGAATTTTTACATCTATGTTTATGAAGAATATTAGTTTCTAGTTGCTGTTTTTCTCTTTTTTCCCCTTGTAATATCTGTCAGATTTTACACCAAGATGATGCTAGCCTCATAAGATGAACTGGGCAGTATTTCATCCTCCTAGTTTCAAAGAGTTTGTAAAACATTGGTATATTTCTTTCTTAAATGTTTGATAGCATTCACAACCGAAGCCATCTGGGCCTATTTTATTGATTTCTGCTTTTGTCTTTGTTATTTTCTCCCTTCTGTTTTCTTTGGGTTTAATTTGTCTTCCATGTCTTGATTTTTTAAGGCAGTATTTTAGATTGCTAATTTTAGACCTTTCATATTTTCTAATATGAACATTTAATATTTTACATTTCCCTTGAGACACTGCTGTAGCTACATCTACATCCCACACTTTTGATATGTGTGTTTTCATTTTTATTCAGTTCAAAATATTTTTTAAGTTCTCTTGTGATTTCTTCTCTGAGCCATGTGTTGTTTAGTCGTCTATTGCTTAATTCCTAAATATTTGGAGATTTCTCAAATAGCTGTTACTGATTTCTAATTGAATTTCATTATGAGTGGAGGACATACTCTATGATTTCAATACTTTTAAACTTGTTGGAACTTGTTTATGATTAACATGTAGTCTCTTGGTTAATGTTCCATGTGAACTTGAAAAGAATATATATTCTGCTGTCATTGGACAGAGTGCAGTCAGGTCCAGTTGACTGGTGCTGTCTTCTATATCCTTGCTGATTTTCTGTCTTACTTCTTTACTGATTGCTAAGTGAAGAGTATTGAAATCTGTAACTGTAATTGTGGGGTTTTAAAAAAATTTCCTTTCAGTTCTGTCAGGTTTTGCTACATGTACTTTGAAGTTTGAGTACATTTAGGATTGTCATATCACCCTGATGAATTGATGTCTTTATCATTATGAAAAGTTCCTCCTTATTCCTAGTAATATTCCTTTTTATATTGTCTGCTCTGATATTAACATAGCCAGTCTAGTTTTCTTGTAATTCATGTTTGCATAGTAAATCTTTTTCCATCCTTTTAATTCTAACTTTCTGTTCTATAAAGTGGTTTTCTTGTACACAGCACATAATAGGATCTTGCTTTTCTTAACCAGTCTGACAATCTCTGACTTTTAATTGGAGTGTTTAGACCACTTACACTTAACATAATTATCAATATGGCTGAATTTAAATCTACTATTTGTTATTGGTTTTCTATTAGACTCGTCTCTCCTTGTTATTGTTTCTTTTTTTCTGCTTCTTTTGAATTAATTAGTGCTTTTTAATATTTCATTTTATCTCTATTGCTGGAGACACATATATATGTATATACACAAACACACATATATGTTTATGTATATACATAGAACTTTATTTTTCATAATTTTCCTACTTTTTAAAATATGCATTTCTAACTCATAATACATGTTCAACTAATATTATACTACTTGATATGTAATGTAAAACTCTTATAGCTACAGGCTTACAATGGTTTGACTTTATGATGGTGGGAAAGCAATACACATTCAGTAGAAATTATACTTTGGATTTTAAATTTTGATCTTTTCCTTGGCTAGCAATATGCCCTGTGATAGTCTGTTGCAATGCTGGGCAGTGGCAGTAAGCCACAGCTGCCAGTCAGCCATGCAGTCACGAAGGTAAACAACAGATACTCTACAGTGTACTGTGTTGCCAGTGTTTTTTGATACTGTGTTTTGTGGTTTTGCATCCCATCGTGTCCATAAAATGCCAGTTTTGACTTATGATATTTTCTACTTACGATGGGTTTATCAGGATGTAACCCCATCATAAATTAAGAAGCATCTATATAGACTTCCATTTCTCCCTATCCTGTCCTTCAAGCTGTGGTCAAATATTTCACTTCTATTCATATATATTTGATATATCTCAAAAATCCAGTGTTATTGTTTTTGCTTCATGCAGTCAATTAGCTTTTCAAGAAATTTAAAAATAAGAACACAGTCTTTTCTATTTGCCCACATATTTACCACTTCTGAAAGAGTGTCTTTCAAGTTTCCATCTGGTATCATTTTGCTTTCGCCTGAATAATTTCCTTTAAACATTTCTTGTTGTATATATCTGCCGACAACAAATTCCCTCAAGTTTTGTCTGATAAACTTTATTTCATCTTTGTTTTTGAAGATGTTTTCATTAAATATAGAATTCTAGGCTGCCTTTTTCTTTGAGCACTCTAAAGATGTTATTTCATTGTCTTCAGGCTTGCAAAGCTGGAGGTGAAATGAAGTCTGTGATCCTTCTGATGTCTGTTCTGTATATAATGTGTATTCTTCTGTGATTGCCTTTAAGATTTTCTGTGCAACACTGGTCTTCGGCAACTTGATTATGTGCCTTTGTTTCTTTATTTCATTTTATTTATGGAGATGGGGTCTTATTATGTTGCCCCAGCTGGTCTCAAACCCTAGGCTCAAACAATCTTCCCACCTCAGCGTCTCTAGTACCTGGGACTACAAAAGTGCATGCCACCATGCCTAGACCTAAATTTTTTTTAATGAATTTTTTTCAGCTCCTGGTTCCTTAAGCTTCTTAGATTTATGAAATAGTTTTCATCAAAGTTTGAAATATTTCAGCTATCATTTCTTCAACTACTTTTTCTGTCCCTTCTCCTTTTCTCCATGTATAATAGACTGCTTGATATTATTCCATAGATCACTGGGTCTCTGTTCACCATTTTTTTTTCAGTTTTTTGTTTCTCTCTGTGATTCATCTTGCATAGGTAATGTTGCTATATTTGTAGGTTCACTAATCTTTTCTTTTGCATTGCCTGATCTGCTATTAATCCCATCTAGTGAAATTTTCATTTCAGATGTTGTATTTAGTCCTGTTTTGTTCTTTTTTTACATCTTTCATTTTTTTCTGATTATTTTTGTGTTTTCATTTATTTTTTATATTATTTTATTTTATTTAGAGACAGGGTCTCACTCTGTCACTCAGGCTGGAGTGCAGTGGCACAATCACAGCTCACTACGACCTCAACCTCCTAGGCTCAAATGATCCTCCCACCTTAGCCTCCTAAGTAGCTGGGACCACAGGCATGCACTACCACACCCAACTAATTTTTAAATTATCCTTGGTAGAGATGGAGTATCACTTTGTTGCCCAGACTGATCTTGAACTTACGAGCTCAAGCAATCCTCCCATTCCAACTTCCCAAATTGCTAGGATTATCAGCGTGAGCTGCCATACCCAACTATTTTTGTGTTTTCCTTTAAATATTTATACACAATAATAAAATATGTTGTAACATCCTTGTCTGCTAATTCCATTACCTTGTCACTTCCAGGTCTGTTTCTCTTAACTGATTCTTCTCCTTGTTATAGGTATTTTTTCCTGCTTTATAGCATATCTAGTAATTTTGTTTGATGCTGGCATTGTTATTACATTATTAAATGTTTGCATTATGTTGTCTTCCTTTAAATAGTATTGGGCTTTCTTCTGCTAGGCAGTGAAGTTCATTGCTAATTTTCAAGATCTGTTTTTAAGCTTTACTAGAGAGAGGCTAGGACTGTGCTGTCCAGTAAGGTAGTCACTAGCTACATGTGGCTACTGAAATGTGTCTAATCTGAATTGAGATGTGATAAAGGCATAAAATACACGCTGGATTTGGAAGACCTAGTATGAGAATAAGAATGCAAAGTATCTCATTAACAATTTTATATTGATTACCTATTGATGACACTTTGGATATACTGTTAAGTAAAAGATATTACTAAAATTCATTTTAACTCTTTTTACTACATATGTGGCATGCATTATATTTCTACTAGACAGCACTGTTCTAGAACAGAGGTCTGCAAACTACAGCCTACAGGATAGCCACCTAGTTTTGTTAATAAAGTTTTATTGGAACTCAGCCATACCTATTCACTTATCTATTGTCTATGGCTGCCTTCACACTATAATTGATTAGTCGTGACAGAGAATATATGACCTGCAAGCCTAAAATGTTTGCTGTCTGAAAATTTAACAAAAAATTTCCACCCCTGGTCCAGAGTACCCTTCACTCCAAGGATAGTTCAGCCCTGCTTTCTAACTTGTGATGCCTCCAAGGTCTCCACTGAATGCTTCAGGGCTGAATGAGGACTCCCCTTTGGCTAGTCAGACAACAAACACTTTCCCATTTCATGTGTGCTCTGGGATTTACTCAGCTTACAACTAAAAAGTCTTTTCTTGCCCAGACTTGTAGAGCGTCATTCTATATACTTGTATCCTAATACTCAGCAAAAATTCAAGAGATTCCTATGCATATTTCTGGAGCTCTTTTTCTGCATAGCTTCCTCCTCTTCAGAACTCTGCCCTACTACCTCTCACCACCTCAGCCTCCCCAAACTCTGATCTTCATCTCATCAATTCAGTGAGGCTACTAGGATCTGTTCAGATCCCTCCTTCCTGGATCTGTGGTCTAGAAATTGCTTTCAGACAGAAAACCAGGGCAGTCATTGAATTCACTTTGTTTCTCTTCTCTTAGGGATCACAGTCATATATAGACTGTTGCTCAATGTCCAAAGGCAGTTATTAATTACAATAATTTATAATGGGCAGTTAGATCAGGCTATTGTTATTCCATCATGACTATAAGGTAATGTCCCCTCTACTTATCGTTTGATAGGTAGAACTTACTATGTAGTATACTCTGGGTCTTCAGACTTTCCAAAGATTTGGTAGATTTGACTGACTTGTATGGAGCTAGAGATCAAAGTGTAGAACTTTTCCTGCGGTTTGCCTAAATAGTTGATGATATGCTATATCATTGACCAGAATTTCTCATGTCCAGGTTATGACAGAGAAGACAAAGAGGACTTGATAGAAGAAGCTGAAAGAAGGTTAGCTTGGAGCTATGCATTTCTGAATCTATTTGTACATTTATATCAGAAGTACAATAAGCATATTAACAGGCCTAGAAAAGATGACAGTGCAATAGCATGATCTTGGCTCACAGCAACCTCTGCCTCCCAGGTTCAAGTGATTCTCCTGCCTCAGCCTCCCAAGTAGCTGGGATTACAGGCATGTGCCCCCATGCCTGGCTAATTTTGTATTTTCGGTAAAGACGGGGTTTCTCCATGTTGGTCAGGCTGGTCTCAAACTCCCGACCTCAGGTGATCTGCCCACCTCGGCCTCTCAAAGTGCTGGGATTACATGTGTGAGCCACCGTGCCCGGCCATGATGTGCCTCTTTTTAAAGCATGTGAAAAGTTTAGGAAGCAATTATCATTAGTTCCAGATGCTATATTATGTGAAACAAATAGAGCTGTATACCTCCAGGTATTTATAGTGAAAAAAAGAACTGACCCAAAATACACATAAATGATAGAGATAGATAGATGGAATCTCCCAAAAAGTTTGTTTTATATTAGTGGCATTTATTTATTAAGAAATAGAAACTACAATCAGCCGATAAAACCAAAAAGGAAATTAAAAGTAAAAACAAACAAGTATCTATTTTCTTGCACCTGATTAGAAAAATATTTATTTCATAAAAAATTTTTTCATAAAAAAAATTATTTATTTTCCATTTGTTGAAAATAGAATGAGTAGTTATACTGTTAGTCAAGGTGGAGGAGATGGAAGAGAACTGGGAAGAGAATAACATCAAAGATGGGTGTCAAAAATAGCAGATTCAAGAATCATATAAAGGGGTAGATAAAAAAGGAGTCAAAAAGAAAAGAGAAGGGAGAGGAAAAAATAAAGAATTTGGGGTGCAACAGTGCCAGGTTTATATCAGGTGCTCAAGGAAAGTTTATTAGATAGATAATGGATGGATGGATGGATGGACAGATAGTAGGAACAATATAATAGAAAAGAATAAATGTGATACCTGAGGGTGAGTATTTGATCTTGTAGAACAGAGAAGAAATCTAATGGAGATAGACAGAATTGTCATGAAGGGTTTTGTAGGATGGTGATTTCTAACTATTTTAAGTACAAATAAGTTTTCCCCCAGTTAACTCATGCTTGAAACTTCATCTCAAAGGTCAACTTTCTGAAAGAGACCTTGAACATCAGTCAAGATTAATTCACCTGTTTTATTCCTCTTCTGGCACCTTACATTTTTTCCTTTATAACTCTTATTACAGCTTTGAAAAATGTTTTGGTAACTATTTGTTGAATATCTGTTCTCCCACTAAAGTGTAGGCTCCATGAGGGAACGAATTATGCCTTCACTGCTACCTCCTTGTCATCAGGGTCTGGAATAAAGTCTGGCCCAAATTTACCTCCCAATAAATATTTGTCGAGTAAAGGGTAAGTGCATGAATTAATAAATGAAGGAGGGTGGTACTGGTGGAAATGCAGAGCTGTGAGACCCACCCAGCTCCATGAAGACTGAGCCTATTCATCCAAGGAGTGGCTTTAGTGCAATAGAAAATGCCCTGGAATTAGAGCCAGGAAGCTTGACATCTGTCTCTGCTATTTACTTACTGTATTAACTAAGACAAGATAATTTATCTCAGCTTCTGTTTTCTGATGTCTTAAATGAGGATCATATACCTCACATGGTTGTTATGAAATTTGGATTAACAAAGTGTTCAAACCGGGTGTGGTGGTGCATACCTGTAGTCCCAGCTACTCGAGAGGTTGAGACAGGGGCATCACTTGAGTTCAGGAGGTCAAGGCTGCAGTGAGCTATGATTGCACCACTGCATTTCAGCCTGAACAACAGAGTAAGAACCCATCACTAAAATAAAAAATAAAAAATAAAAATTTAAGTGCTTAGAACTTCTCCAGTGTTTTCTCCCAAGAACCCCAGTGGAAGAAGTAAGCATTCCCATCTGTGTTGAACTCAAGGTACACTAAAAACAAAAGCAACTTCTTTGAAACAAGTTTTAGCTGAAAAGTTCATGCAAATGTTTCATTTTATACCATAATATATATCTACATTGTTTCAACGTTGAAATTATGTTTTAAATTATTCATCAGTGTATTTAGATTTTTGTTTCATAAAATAATGGAATAAAATGGATGTTCATAGAACACACACCATGTTATCCTTTGCTTTTCCATATTTTTGAGAAACATGGATTGATGTAAAATGACCTGCTACATGGTGGGCAGGACCTCCGTAAGTGTTTGCTGAATCCGAATCTGCCCACCAGAGGAGCTGCAGGGTTGAATCAAAAGCAAAGCTGATGATGCAAAGAGGATTTCTCCCACAGGAGGAGTGCCCAGGCAGGCTGCTAATCTGGGGATAAATCAAAAGGTTCAGGTCAAAAATGACCTACACACTTATTTGAATCTAGATAATCAAAAGGAAAATGATCAGTACTATATAAAATGTAGGCTATATGTAAAATGATTATATATGTATCATAAATTATTTAGAATTATCATTATAAATTTGTATAATAATGTTTTATATATAAAAATGTTATTATATAATATACTGGACTGTCTACAGAGAAAAAAAGATACTTAATTGTAAAGATTACTCCTGGCCACATGTGTGGCTCATGCCTGTAATCCCAGCACTTTGGGATGCCAAGGCGGGCAGACCACTTGAAGTCAGGAGTTGAAGACCAATCTGGTCAACACAGCAAAACCCTGTCTCTACTAAAAATACGAAAATAAATTAGCCAGGCATGGTGGTGTGCACTTGTAATTCCAGTTACTTGGGAGGCTGAGGCAGGAGAATCACTTGAACTGGCGAAGTGGCAGTTGCAGTGAGCTGAGGTTGTGCCACTGCTCTCCAGCCTGGACGACAGAGCGAGACTCTGTCTCAAAACAAAAACAACAACAACAACAAAACTCCTATCTTTGGTTTTATTCTTAGAATCTAATGTAAAACAAACAAACGAACCTTCCCCACCCCCAGCTCTAGTGTAACATCCAGACTTTGGTCTGCTCTGAATCTGAATTCGCCATGAACTCAGCTACACATTTAGCTGTAGCTCAATTTCTATTTCCAAGGCTTTGACCCAACGAAAGCATTAAACATACTATGACAAAAGCAAACCTCCCTATGAACGAATATGGTCTGCCCTCAGTTTCCTCACTGTAAAGTGGAGATAACAATGCCTATCTCACAGGCTGGTTACAAGCATTCAATGAAATGCACACGAACATGCCTGGTACAGCACCTGCCACATTGCAAACAACCACCCAACTTCTAGGGTTTATTCATTGCTCCATCACCAATTTCTACTTGTTACAGGCGGAACTGTGTCCCTAGCCACAATTCATGTTGAAGTCCTAATCCTTCATATCCAAGAATGTGACTGCATTTGGATTGTGTTTGTTTACTTGTTTTTTGAGACAAGGTCTCACTCCATCACCCAGGCTGGAGTGCAGTGGTGTGATCACGGCTCACTGCAGTCTCGACTTTCCAGTCTCAGGTGATCCTTCCACCTCAGCCTCCTAGGCAGCTGGGACTACAGGCACATGCCACCACACCTGGCTAGCTTTTTGTAGAGATGGAGTTTTGCCACATTGCCCAAGCTGGTCTCAACCTCCCAGGGTCAAGCAATCCTCCCACCTCAGCCTCCCAAGTAGGTGGGACTACATGCACACACCACCATGCTTGGCTAATTTTTGTGTATTCTGTAGAGACAAAGTCTTGCTGTGTTGCCCAGGCTGGTCTCGAACTCCTGGGCTCAAGTGATCTGCCCATCTAAGCCTCTCAAAGTGCTGGGGTTACAGGCATGAGCCACCACACCCAGCCCAATGTGACTGTATTTGGAGATAGGATCTTTATAGAAGTAATTAAGTTCAAATGAGGTCATCAGAATAGGCCCTAATGTAATATGACCGGTGTTCTTTTAAGAGAAAATGTGGATGCAGACAGAGGGAAGATGATGTGAAGACAAAGGGAGAAGAGGGCCATCTACAAGTCGACAAGAGGAAGTCTGGAACAGATCCTTCCCGCACAGCTCCCCTGAAGAAACCAGCCCTGCCAACACTACCTTGATCACGGACTTCCAACCTCCAGTACTGTAAGAAAATAAACATCTGTTGTTTAAGCCACCCAGCTATGGCCGCCCTAGCAAACTAAGATACCACTAGAATAAAAGCTCCGTGAGAGTAAGTGTTTTTCTTTTTGCTCTATACTGTACCCTAAGTGCCTAGAACAGAGCCTGGCCCATAGTAGGCACCTAATAAATCATTGTTGACCTCTTCCATAAATGTCCAATCCTGAGCCTGGCACAGATATTTAGCAAATATTCGAAGACTGGATAAATGATTCTATTTCCAAATACCAAATTAGAACACAGTCTGAAAAAAATACATATTACCTGATTTATATATATATATGCTTTGTTAAACTTTAAATATTGTCACACTTAAATCACCTTAATTGGAAAGGGCAAAATGTCATGAAATCCATGCTGGTCTTGGAAAATCCAATTTCGGTAGAGTACGTCCTTAATTGTTTAACATCCAAACTCCTTGGCCTAAATTTAAGCACTGCATAACTCTCTCTCTTGCCAATCCAACCTCATTTCCCCAAGTCCCCCACAGGATCCATCTGCTGAAACCACACTGGTCTCTGCATCACTTCCAGAAATACCATCCTGGCAGGCTCAGCTCAAACCCCTCGTCTCACACGAAGCCTTCTTCACCCTCTGAAGCCAAAGTAATAAAGTAATACCACTTTCTTTAGGGACGCTTTTTTTTTTTTTTTTTTTTTTTAATGTATCACTTACTTCCTCATACCATTAGTCATCTTTGTGAGTTTATCTGGTTTCCACTCTAGATTAAAAACTCTTTGATGACAGGAACTTTTAAAAACACTTAATTCTACCCGATCTAGGTTGGAATCCAGCAGATATTATAAAGAGATGTTAATTAAATCACTGGAAAACACACAGTCAGCATTTACACCCAACCCCAGCCTTGAAAGCAAAGAGAGTCAGAGAAGGCACTGGCAAATCCAAGTCTCTGAACATTAGCAACTTGAGCACAAGTTCTACTCAAAGTGGGAAATAGAGAAGAACTGCAATAACATAGTCCAAAGTGATGCTGTCATTTCCAAAAGTTATTGCTTTACCATTAACACTAGATAATAAATATCCATCATGCCCTACTTCTGAATCATACCTATTTGATTAATGCTGGGCATTTCTTTCCCAAGGCTTCATACTATTCCTCTTGCCGCTTGCTCTTTTTCTTGTTTTTGAGACTGGGTCTTACTCTCTTGCCCAGGCTGGAATGCAGTGGCACAATCATGGTTCACTGCAGCCTCAACCTCTCAGGCTCAAGGGATCCTCCCACTTCAGCCATCTGAGTAGCTGGGACTACAGGCACGCACCACCACACCCGGCTAACTTTTCTATTTTTTGTAGAGACAGGGTTTCACTATGTTGTGCTGGTCTTGCACACCTGGGCTCAAGTGATTCTCCCGCCTCAGCTTCCCAAACAGGCATGAGCCACCTTGCCTGGCCCCCCTCTTGCTGTTTTTTTTATTGAATAGGCATTTGCCTCAGATAACCAGATCAGCAGCAGGACCGAGAAATACATTTCAGCTCTGTTTTGTGGGCTTTGGCAAACAGTTCATGTGTGTTTGTGCAATCACAGGTAGAAGAAATACCATAAAGAATTAATTACTTTTTTAAAAAAATCTGATTCTTCTGATTCACTTGATATGAAACATGAGCCAATGTCAAACAAATTATTTTCTCTTGGCCAGGCACGGTGGCTCACGTATGCAATCCCAGCACTTTGGGAGGCCAAGGCAGTTCAGGAGTTCAGAGACCAGCCTGGGCACCATGGTGAAAATACAAAAAATTAGCTAGTCATGGTGGCGTGTGCCTGTAGTCCCAGCTAGCTGGAAGGCTGAGGCAGGAGGATCACTTGAGCCTGGGGGGTTAAGGCTGCAGTGAGCTGAGACTGTGCCATTGCACTCCAGCCTAGGTGACAGAGGGAGACCCTGTCTCAAAAAAAAAGTTATTTTCTCTAATTTAATGGGAAAAAGGAGTGTAATATTCCTCAAGTGGCTTTCTAGCCACTTGATCCCATCTTCACATGACCTTTGAAAATCTTGTTGCTATGTTTCTTTTCATATAATTGCATCCAAGCAATATGATAAATACAGGTAGTTAGGGTGAGGCAGCAGAGTGTTCCTAACCTCACACATAAGCAGGAATTTCAGTCCTTGGCTATTTCAGTAAGCATTCCTCATTTAACCCCCAGTCTAATATTTTTATGTGATATAACAGTGATACCAGAGCAGGCCAGGGAAGTGTAGGGAAGGGAAGGGTGTGGTCCCTAGCTAGAGCTCCACCCCTGAGCCTGTGCCCACAGACCTACATGAGGACAGGCATTTCTGTTTTCCTGCCTAAATGTTGCATTTCCCAAGACCACTCTGGCCTGCCATGCCCCCATCCTGTGCCTATAAAAATCCTGAGACCCTAGCAGGCGGAGACACAAGTGGCTGGACGTTAAGAGGAACACACCAGCGAAAGAACACAAGCAGCTGGATGTCGAGAGGAACGCACCGGCGTAAGAGTACACTGATAGACACTGGCAGGCCATCAACCGGGGGAACGACACAGTTTGGCCAGAGTGGTCGGAGGAGGGCCCAGGCTGCTGAGTGGCTGGACTCCAAGGAAAAATCACCTCCTCACTCTATCCCCCTTCTGGCTCCCCCATCTGCTGAGAGCTACTTTAACTCAATAAAACCTTGCACTCAGGCCAGGCGTGGTGTCTCACACCTGTAATCTCAACACTTTGGGAGGCCAAGGCAGGCAGATCACTTGAGATCAGGAGTTCGAGACCAGCCTGGCCAACCTGGTAAAACTCATCTCTACCAAAAATAGAAAAATTAGCTGGGCGTGGTGGCACATGCCTGTAGTCCCAACTATTTGGGAGGCTGAGGCAGGAGAATCACTTAAACCCAGGAGGCAGAGGTTGCAGTGAGCCAAGATGGTGCCACTGCACTCCAGTCTGGGAAACAGAGCAAGACTCTGTCTCAAAACAAAAAACCTTGCACTCATTCTCCAAGCCCATGTGTGATCCAATTCTTCTAGTACACCAAGGCAAGAAACAACAAGATGCAGAAAGCCCTCTGTCCTTGCAATAAAGCAGGGGGTCTAATTGAGCTGACTGACACAAGCCACCTACGGATGGCTAAACTAAAAAAGCACATGGTAACACATGCCTACTGGGGCTTCAGGAGCGGTAAACATTCACCCCTAGATGCTGCCATGGGGTTGGAGCCCACATTCCCCACGACCTGCCCGTCTGCCTGCTCCCCCGAAGGTTTTTTTTTGTTGTTTTTTGTTTTTTCTTGATACAGTCTTGCTTTGTTGCTAAGGCTGGAGCGCAGTGGTGTGATCTCAGCTCACTGCAACCTCCACCTCCCAGGTTCACACAGTTCTCCTGCCTCAGCTTCCTGAGTAGCTGGGATACAGGCGTGTGCCACCACGCCCAACTAATTTTGGTGTTTATAGTACAAACAGGTTTCACCATCTTGGCCAGGCTGGTCTCGAGCTCCTGACCTCAAGTGATCTGCCCACCTCGGCCTCCCAAAGTGCTGGGATTACAGGCGTGAGCCACCGTGCCCAGGCACCCCTAGGGGTTTTGAGCAGCAGGGCACCGAAGAAGTGAGCCCAAGCCACACCCCATCGTATGCCCTGAGAAGGGGATAAGAGAATTTTTCTCATTTCAATAGGACATCCATTTTTATGTGATATAACAGGACATTTTACATGAAACTCTTAATTATAATACTTTAAATACAGTATTTATTAAATATTTAATTATATTTAATATTTTCTTTGAGAAATGGCTTTAAATTATACTATTTTGAGTAAAGTTTATAGTTTCAAGAATATAACAGAGGTACTAAAGCAAGTGATAAGCCATAAGGTATAAGATATAAAAATACAAATCCACACTAAATAAATAATAGTATAAGCATCCTATTTATGGAGAAATAAATTCAAATTTTAAAAGTCATTTATATGGCCAGGCATGGTGGCTCAAGCCTATAATCCCAGCACTTTGGGAGGCCAAGGTGGGTGGATCACGAGGTCAGGAGTTGGAGATCAGCCTGGCCAACATGGTGAAACCCCGTCTCTACTAAAAATACAAAAATTAGCCAGATGCAATGGCAGGCACCTGTAATCCCAGCTACTCAGGAGGCTGAGGCAGGAGAATCGCTTGAACCCGAGCAGCAGAGGTTATAGTGAGCCAAGATAGCACCACTGCACTCTGGCCTGGGTGACAGATTGAGACTCTGTCTCAAAAAAAAAAAAAATAAGAAAAGTTATTTATATGGCCAAGGAAATTGATTGTTAGAATAATATAGAACTGTCTGTTAAGTATAAAAATTGTAACAGAAACTATAAAAAAGACAAAGCCCTTGCTCTAAGTAGCTTATAAACAACTATAAGAGTTCAAGCAAACTAGAAATGTATTTGGGTTTTTGTTTTTGTTTTTGAGACAGTCTTGCTCTGTCACCTACGATGGAGTGCAGTGGCATGATCTCAGCTCACTGCAACGGCGATTCTCCTGCCTCAGCCTCCTGAGTAGCTGGGATTACAGGCAGGCATCACTGTACCCGGCTAATTTTTGTATTTTTACTAGAGACAGGGTTTCACCATGTTGGCCAGAGTAGTCTCGAACTGCTGACCTTAAGTGATCCGCCCCCCACTGCCTCCCAAAGTGCTGGGATCACAGGTGTGTGCCACTGCACCCAGCTAATTTTTGTATTTGTAGTAGAGACAGGATTTTGCCATGTTGGCCAGGCTGGTCTCCAACTCCTGGCCTCCAGTGATCCACCTGCCTCAGCCTCCCGAAGCGCTGGGATTACAGGCGTGAGCCACTGCACCCAGCTGCTAACTAGAAATGTAAACTGTACAGGGTGGTAGTGGTGGTAATAATTCTAGAGTATAAAAACAATTTAAAAATTTTTTTTGGAGAATTTGTTTTTCAGATTTGAAAAGAAAAGGTGAATGATACACATATCTGTTTAAAACAATGACACAGGAAAGGTTTTCTTTAAAATAGGCTAAAAATTTTTGCCTTCCTTTCCTAATTTCTAAAGATGATGGAACAGAAAGACTGTTATCTGGGCCAGGCATGGTGGCTTAGCCTGTAATCCCAGCACTTTGGGAGGCTGAGGTGGGCAGATCACTTGAGGTCACGAGTCCAAGACCAGCCTGGCTAACATGGTAAAATTCCCATCTCTACTAAAAATACAAAAATCAGCTGGGCATGGTGGCGTAAGCTTATAATCCCAGCTACTTGGGAGGCTTAGGCAGGAGAATAGCTTGAACTCGGGAGGCAGAAGTTGCAGTGAGCCTGGATCACACCACTGTACTCCAGCCTGGGCGACAGAGCAAGACTCCATATGAAAGAAAGAGAGAAAAAGAGAGGGAGAGAGAGAGACAGAAATTAAGGCTGTTTTCTGGAACTGAAATAATAACGTACTCAACAGTGTTGGCAGGGCACAGTGGCTCACACCTGTAATCCCAACATTTTAGGAGGCCGAGGCAGGTGGATTACGGGGTGAGGGGTTCGAGACCAGACTGGCTAACATGGTGAAACCCGTCTCTACTAAAAATACAAAAATTAGCCAGGTGTGGTGGTGGACACCTATAATCCCAGTTACTCGGGAGGCTGAGGCAGGAGAATTGCTTGAACCTGGGAGGTGGAGGTTGCAATGAGCCAAAATCTCAGACACAGCAATTGTGTGTCTGAATTATACAATGCATCTTTGTCAGTCATCTGTACCAAATGGTCTAGATTAAATTAACTGGGTTTTTTTTTGGATGGGGCCAGGGGGCAGGGGCGTTGTTTATTTGTTTGCTTGTTTGGATCTAAGGGTACTTCTGCAGCTGCAGAAGAAAGTTAAGGGAAATACATTAACAAATGTGACTAATTCTGTCATTATCCAAACTACACTACTCATTTGATAACTACCACCTAATGAAAACTGAAAAGTCCTGAGGACTAGAATTTAGACAGGTACTTTCAAATGCATCACAACTGGAAATATCTTGAGATACACAGTTCAAGAAAGTAAGCTGATAACCTACCAAGAGTATCTCTCCTGGGAGGTGGTGATAAACGCTCCTCAAGACTTCTCCTGTTTCCTCCTGAATCTTGGGAACTACTTTAAGATGCCCTCATCTTCATAGTACCAAATGAAAGAAAATTAATTGCATTTGAAACAGTTTGTCACATAAGAAAATAAACAAACATGCAAAAGGAGACACATTGTGTGAATCTCAGGGGAAATCTTATTTTTCAGATATTGATGAAATAGCTAAAGAAACAAGATACTGATACGAGTTTAGAATGCCATCATCAATTTCTGCTTCTTTTGAATCCATTTCCCTTATCTTTAGTGCAGAAAAAGAAACTGATTAGATACATTACTGTGTAACAAAAGTTGTACTCAAATTTTGAAAGCATTTCCCTCCTTTTTTAAAAACTAAATGTTTCTCTTTTTTAGAAAGTGAATTTTCTCTATTGTGAAAATACCATGACTACGAGGCAGAATTATATATTTAGTTGTGCTAAAGCACTGATGACTTCTTTTATGATGATTTTTTTTAAATGGTAAATATTTCTCATAAACCTGCAAAACTCAAGTGCTAGACTCTATAACGTTTCATAGTTAATAGACCCATTTGCAACAGCAATGAGAAAAATTTAAATGTAAGTCCAGACACTTCATATAAAATTATTGACTGGCGGGGCTGTGCGTAGTGGCTCACGCCTGTAATCCCAGCACTTTGGGAGGTCGAGGCAGGCAGATCACAAGGTCAGGAGGTCAAGACCATCCTGGCTAACATGGTAAAACCCCATCTCTATTAAAAATACAAAAAATTAGCCAGGCGTGATGGCACACGCCTATAGTCCTAGCTACTAGGGAGGCTGAAGCAGGAGAATCTGTTGAACCCAGGAGGCGGAGGTTGCAGTGAGACGACATCTCACCACTACACTCCAGCCTGGGTGACACAGCGAGACTCTGCCTCAAAAAACAAACAAACAAACAAAAAATTATTGACTGGCTAAAATATTCTGGAAAATCTAATAAACTAAACATCATATCGATGTGAGCGTGAACACACTATATATTGTAGATTTCTTGTTCCTCTCATAAGCAAGTAACTTTAAATAGGCAAAGCGCACCAAAAAAAAAAAAGTCTTTTACATCATTCAAAGTTGTCCATACTTTCTTTTATCCTCTTCCATTCTTTTAGAATTTTCTGGAAATACAGTATCTTCAAGACAACAGGAGGAAGGGAAAACAGACTACAATATACATCTAGACATATTTTAAAGATATTCATGATAGAAGAAGGCACAAATTAATGAATAAAAAATTGGATAGATGACATGCCTTGTTTGATGTGAGAACACTTAATAAAAGGTTAAAATTAATGAGCTAAGGGAAGAAAACATGGCTAAAAGGGCTAGTAGCTCTGTAAGGGTGGGGACAGGGCGGGGAACAGAGTCAGGGAGACAAACAGGATGCTGGGAGGTGAGAAATAAGGGTGGGGAGTAGTGGGCAATCTCAAGAGGAACTAACAAGGCCGTTGCTTATAGTTACCCAGAAAACCTTATGAACAATAACAGACAAGCAGATGCAGCTCAGACAGAAACAGCGGAGCAGCTAGAAGCCCCTCCTGCTGAGACAACGCACCAGACACGTTAATGGTGTTTGGGGGCTGCAGGTCATCTCTCACATACTCACATCCACAACTGCTGACACCTCTGTTTCCCGTCAAATCAACAGATCCTGGCAAAAGACCCCCAGAGAGGATGAATGGAACTTGATCCAGAAGTATGAATATATTCCTATCTGTTCAGAAATAGGAACTTCAGCTCTACTCATTCTAGTTTGCCAGCTTTTCTATTTTTGGTTTTGTTTTTTTGTTGTTTTGTTTTGTTTTTGGTGTTTGTTTTTAGCTTTTCCTCTTTGGAAAGGTTTGTCAAGCAAATTCTGTACGTGATATTTTGAAAAATTTCCAGTTCCAAGAACCAGCACAGGTCCAACTAACCAAGCAGCCTTTAAAAAGCCACAGAGTCGGCCAGGTGCAGTGGCTCATGCCTGTAATCCCAGCACTTTGGGAGGCCAAGGCGAGTGGATCACGAGGTCAGGAGTTTGAGACCAGTCTGGCTAACATAGTGAAACCCTGTCTCTACCAAAAATACAAAAACTCGCCAGGTGTAGTGGGACATGCCCGTAATCCCAGCTATTCCGGAGGCTGAGGCAGAAGAATCACTTGAAGCCCGGAGGCGGAGGTTGCAGTGAGCCGAGATCGTGCCACTGTACTCCAGCCTGGGCGACAGAGCTAGACTCCGTCTCAAAAAAAAAAAAAAAAACAAAGCCAAACACTCAATAAAAGATGTTCACCTTCCCTCACTGCCCTCTATTTCTAGAGCCTCCCTTTTCACCACCTCCTGCCGCCCTAGACTCAGCCCCCTTCAAAATCCCAAGCAAAGGACTGCACCTCTGGCTCTGAGGTGCTTCCAAAGGGCCAACTTGCAAAACTGTGCTTCAGATCCGACACTTAATTATACACAACTTGCCCACTGCCCATTTCTTTCTTAGCTTTTTTTTTTTTTTTTTAGACAGAGTCACTCTGTCACCCAGGCTGCAGTGCAGTGGCAAAATCTCGGCTCACTGCAAAGTCGCCTCCCAGGTTCAAGCAATTCTCCTCCCTCAGCCTCCGGAGTAGCTGGGATTACAGACACGCACCACCACACCAGGCTGATTTTTGTATTTTTAGTAGAGACAGGGTTTCACCATGTTAGCTAGGCTGATCTCGAACTCCTGATCTCAAGCGATCCACCACCTCGGCCTCCCAAAATGCTGGGATTACAGTCGTGAGCCACCATGCCTGGCATTTTAGCTATTTTTAAAAACACACTTGTTTCTTATTACAACAGGAATATATGCTCATTAAAGAAAAAAACACAGAATATTGAAAGGCAAAGAAAAAAATATTCCCCCTACTCCTATCACTTGGATATGACCATTATTTTCATTTTCATGTTTTTGTGTATTAGCAAATTTTTTTAATTGCCAGGGTGATGAAGAACTCTCCACTGTTCATGTGGGAGAACCATGTGTTTAATTTTTTCTAGGACAGATCAGCAAAACTTCCAAAGCATTTGTGAATGCAGAATGGCTTGCCGCGTTGGGAGACCAAGGAATAAAAGGCTGAAGTCCTCTTCCCAGCCAAGCACCAGGGGAGCCTGTGCAACTGAGCTTTTACACGGAGGGAAATGCTTCAAACTTCAGGGTTTTGGAAGTGTGGGCATGCAATGCACTTGGAATGAGCAGAAAAGAAAAGGTGGCAAGACCACTTCCCTAGAGCACAGTGTACACACACTGCCTCTTTGCTGGCTAAGTCACTAAGGTAGAAAAATGCTCACATGTGCACATGTACATGTGCATGTGTGTACAGGGTGGGAGAGAGAGAGATGATATATGTATATATACATGAATAGATGTATGCACCCTTTGCTTGCTGCCTTCTGCTCTGCACTGTTGGAGCTTTATATTCACATTAAACTTCATGTCATTTTTATATGCTATCTAATGCCACTCACCGGCTTAAAAATCTGTGGTTGCCCGATGTCAAATTCCAATTTTCTCCACAACATGGTCTTGGCTGACCTCTCCTGCCTTATCTCATTCCACTCCTAAGTGACCCAGTTTCCTGTTGGACCCTTTGCCTCCATGCCCTTTCCAGACCCTAAAATGTGATTCCTAGCCCCTTCTGCAGCCATGAAGTTCTAACACAGATATCACCTCCTCCATGAAGATTTTGAGGACTTCCTGACCAGATGTGATTTCTTTTGCAAGACTGTAAGCTTCTTGAAGACAAAAACTAAACCACACATTACTACTCATATTTTGGAAAAATACATTTACCTTTTTATCCATTTAGCTCTCGTATCATTGTCCTTTTCTAAATTTTATTCATTATATTCTTGGCCAGGCACAGTGGCTCACACCTGTAATTCCAGCACTTTGGGGGGCCAAGACAGGAGCATCACTTGAGGTCAGGAGTTCAAGACCAGCCTGGCCAACATGGTGAAACCCCGTCTCTTCTAAAAATACAGAAATTAGCTGAGGGTGGTGCACCCCTGTAATCCCAGCTACTTGGCAGGCTGAGGCAGGAGAATTACTGGAACCCAGGAGGCAGAGGTTGTTGCAGTGAGTCAAGATTGCGCCACTGCACTCCAGCCTGGGTAACAGAATGAGACTCTGTCTCAAAAATAAAATAAAATAAAATAAATTTTATTCATTATATTATTATTTCTGCATTGTATAATAATTAAGCAGAATAATACATATATTCTCTTTAATTCCTTGAATGCAGGGATTATGTCATACATATTTCTTGCATTATCAGCCCCACCCAAGACCTATGGTAAATGTTCAAGCAATACTAACTGAAGTAGATTAAATTCAAGATTTAAATGCCAATAATTATTCCGTAACATAGAGGAGAGGGCGAGAAACAAAAAGAGTTCACCTTACTCCAAAATAGTTGAAAACCAGCCTCATTCCAAAACAAGGGAGGTCGTTTTTCTTATTTTGTAGGTCTCCCATTTTTTACTTACTCTGACTACCAGCACAGGAAAAATCTAGGTAGTCTCCAACTCAGCAAGAAGTTGCAGTCTCTTTGTACATGTAGGACATTGATTTGGAAATTATAAATCATTTTCCTTTGAAGTCATAGTATAAATAATGTTTTAAGGTCTCTGACAGGTCTCCAAAAGTTGACTGAAACTCTCAATAAAGCAGAAATAATATATTTTCAATAAAAAGTAGGAAATAAAACTACTGACATATTTTACTTGCAAAATAATCAATAAACAATGAAACACACTTGATTTTCTTTTTCTTTTTTTTTTTTTTTTTTGGAGATGGAGTCTCGCTCTGTTGTCCAGGCTGGAGTGCAGTGATGCCATCTCGGCTCACTGCAACCTACACCTTCCAGGTTCAAGCAATTTTTCTGCCTCAGCCTCCAGAGTAGCTGGGATTACAGGTGCATGCCACTGCGCCCGGCTAATGCTTGTATTTTCAGTAGAGACACGGTTTCACCATGTTGACCAGGCTGGTCTCAAACTCCTGACCTCAGATGATCTGTCTGCCTCAGCCTCTCAAAGTGCTGGGATTACACGCATGAGCCACCACACCCAGCCAAGTGATTATTTTTGAATAATCATGATTCAAGGAAAGCAGATTTAACTACAGAAAAAGGAGGATATCTTCTAACCATTCTCTCCTGGTGGCTATCATCCACGTTTCTCAGAGGTTTTTTTTTTGGAATTAAGACACGACTTGAGGGCCTAAGTCTTACTCTGGCCATAGCTCTGAGTAACTTCAGGATCCACATAGAACCATGTTTAACACCCCAGTCACTCTTTTCCCTCATCTCTTCATCTTCAGGGATCTTCTCCACTCCCTTCTAGTTCTCCCACTTCCACAGGCACTCCCTGGATCACACCATCCCCTAGGACTGCTTCACCTCTAAATACTAAACTTACAGGTAGTCCCTATTCTCTGACAGCTCACCTCCTAACCTTCCAGGTCACTCACTCCATTATTCCCAAGACATCTATTTGGATTCTTCAATCTATTTGGAATGTCCAGTTCACCAATCCCTTGGCTATTTCTCTACAGCCTTATTCTGTTTTACCTCTCTGACTTAGATCCCAAGAACCAACATTTCAACTATGCCACTGTCATGGCACTGTCCTGCCAAACACAATCCAAGACAACTGTCCACCTGTACTGGAAATGCTAAGAGCTTCTGGGGGTGGGGGTGGATCACACATCCAGTCTGATCTTCACTAGAACTCATGGTCACCTAACTCAACCTCAATATTTCTTGGCAATTCTAAATTGGATGGATGGATAGATAACATCGGTGGAAACTTGTAGAGATGATGCAGAGAATCTACAGACCTTTTGTAATGTGTTAGAGATGGATAACCCTTAGCCTAGCATTTCTAATTTTACTTCAAATCATATAGCATTGTTTTCATTTAAGGTAAATGTATCTGTGCTGCCCGTAAATTCACAAGCACATGACACTTTTCTGCCTTGGTAGCTCTGTCTGTCCTCAAATGAGGAGGAGAAATTCCCTGGGAAGGAATAGAAAAGCTCTAAAGTAGATTGGAGAAGAAATAAGGAATCTCAAGAAAATGTATCTGTGTAGCAGGAAGAGACTGCCTGAGATGGAATATATTGTGATGTAAGTCACAAAAGAGAAAGTGGAGGTTTGCAGTGGCTTGTGTCCACTAGCCCCTGAATCCATTTCAACATGGTGTTATTGTCCTGGGGTAGCTTAGCTGTCATACATTAATCAACAAATACTTATGGAACACCTTCTGTTTGTCAGATACTGTTTTAGAAGCTTGAGAAAAAGTGAATAAAACAATGTCCCTGCTCTCACAGAGCTCACATCCTAATAGAAAAAAAGGTAGCAAATAAACAAAAAAAGAAAGGGGTATTTTTAGTTAGTGATATACAAAAAAAAAGAAAAGAAAATAGGACAATGACTAAACAATGAATGGGCATATTAGTCCTTTTCGTGTTGCTGTAAAGGAAACACCTGAGGCTGGGTAACTTATAAAGAAAAAACATTTATTTGGCTCACAGTTCTGCTGGTTGGAAGACTGGGCATCCAGTGAAGGCCTCACACTCCTTCCATGCATGACAGAAGGTGAAGGGGAGCCAGTGTGTGCAGAGATCACAGGGCAAGAAGAGAGCCAGGAAGGAAGTGCCAGGCTCTTTTTTTTTTTTTTGAGACAGAGTTTTGCCCTTGTTGCCCAGGTGGAAATGCAATGGCACGGTCTCAGCTCACTGCAACCTCCACCTCCCAGGTTCAAGCGATTCTTCTGCCTCAGCCTCCCTAGTAGCTGGGATTACAGGCACCCGTCGCCATGCCTGGCTAGTATCTGTTTTTGTATGTGTAGTAGAGACGGGGTTTCACCACGTTGGCCAGGCTGGTCTTGAACTCCTGACCTCAGGTGATCCGCCCACCTCGGCCTCCCAAAGTGCTGGGATTACAGGTGTGAGCCATCACACTTGGCCCAGGCTCTTTGTAAGAATCAGCTTTCTTGAAAACTAACATAGGAAGTGCTCATTTATTCCCCATCCTCAGGGACAGTGTTCATCTATCCATGGAGGATCCACTCCCATGACCGGAACACCTCCCATCAGGCCCCACCTCCAACGCTGAGGATCAAATTTCGACATGGGATTTGGAAAGGACAAACATCCGAACCACAGCAAAGAGGAAGGGGGGTATGTTTTAAATTGTGTGGTTAAGGAAGTCATTCCTGAGGAGGTAACATTTGAGCTGAAAACTGAATGGTTGAAAAAAAAGAACCATCCACATGGAAATCGAAACGTTGGCTTTCTCTCACGAATACAAGATGGCTACCACAGCTTCAAGCATCACATCCTCACCTAACAACTTCCAAAGCAGGTCTGGGGATTTCCTTGTATCAGGAAGAAACAGATTTCCCACAAACCCCTAGCACACTTCCCTTCATGTCCCACTTGCTAGAACTAGGTTGCACACCTACCCTCCAACCAGTCACTGGCAAAAGAGACTGGGATTGGCTGGGAACAACCAGGGTTCCTCTGCTGGGACCTGGCATGGGTATCCTCCACTGAAGATAGGCTTCCCACACCTAAACCAGACTGGCCTGCCATCAGCAAGGAAAAAGGGCAAAGCAGCTACCACAAAGATCACACTTGAGATTGTCATGCAGGATTTACTGAACACCTGACAGTGTTCCAGGCACCGTGCTAGCGTTAGGAATTTTAAAAAGACCCAGGCATCACTTTTACTCTCTCACTCCGTTGCTTAAAAGCCCTCAGTGGGAGTAACTCCCTCTTCCCTCCTCTTCACCATTTCGAAGCCCCTGGACTGATGGAGGTATAGTTCATGGCCACTTGCCTCCCTGTAGCCTCTGCTCACCTCTTCAGCTCAGAATGACTCCTCCTTCCTCTCAACTCATAAACCGCATTTTTCCTTTGACAATTCATTGAACATCTGGGCCCTGGGAATACATTTTTGCTGAAAAGACAAGGTCCCTGCCCTCATGGAGTTTCCAGTCTAGTGTCACAGAGAGATCATTAAATAGCCAATTACAAGAATGAAAAGTGTTACAAGAGTGGAAATACGAGGATCCACTCCGATGACCCAAACACCTCCCGTCACGCCCCACTAGATGTTACCAGAGCACCTCAAGTTGTCCAAAGGTGCGGTGAGAGAATACATATTTGGAGAAAATGTCATTTAAGCCAACCCTGAAACGATGGATAGAATTTAGGGAAATGGGAGTAGAGGTCAGGTTGGGGGAGAAGACAAGGCTTTTCTACCTAGAAAAATGAGCATGTGCAAAGGGCCAGAGGTGGGAAGACCGAGTTGGAAGAAAGGAACGGAAAGAAGTTCAGCATTGCTGGAAAACAGTAGGAAGGGAGAAGAGGGAGAAGTGTCTGTAATGACAGGCAGAGGCCAGGCCAGCAGGGGTGGAAAGCTTAGGACTTCATCCTATGGGAAGCCATTGAAAGGACTGACATGATTAGGCTTGCATTTTGGAAAGGGCACTCACTCCCGTGCTCCAACGCCTTTTTCACGCTTCAGCCATACTACAAACAGGATGACCAACAAGACACAGTGGCAACAGGCTGGGCCAGCATAGTGGCCAGAGAGTGGGTAGTGACCAAGAAGGTCCAGGACTCAGTGAATCATGGGCTATGCCCTGCTAGCGAGAAGAAGGGCTTAGGGGCTTCTGTTTTTTTTGTTTGTTTGTTTGTTTTTGACAGTCTCACTCTGTTTAGTGACACGATCTCAGCTCACTACAACCTCCATCTCCTGAATTCAAGCAATTACCCTGCCTCAGCCTTCCTACACAGCTAGGATTACAGTCGTGCGCCGCCATGCCTGGCTAATTTTTGTAATTTCTGTAGTGACGATGTTTCGCCAATTTGGCCAGGCTGGCCTCAAGTGGTCCACCCAACTCGGCCTCGCAAAGTGCTGGAATTACAGGAGTGAGGGACTGCGCCCCACCCTGTTGGGCACTTTGAAGAATGATGGTGTCCTTCACTGAGCTACCCAGCACTAGATAGATTCATTTCTGACAAGTTGCATTTGAGCAGCTTCCCACAGGGCACCGAACACACTGTGTTCACTAATTAAGTTTTTAAAATGGCGTTTCTTCTCCTTTGCCGCCTGCCCCTTTCATATCAAAACCACTCCCTTCTTATCTTGGGCCACACTTTTCTCTAACAGGCCTATTTCGCTCTTCCCCTTTGCGTCCACAGCCACATGAACAATGTAAAAAACATGGTTTATGTGCTTCGAGTTTTCGTCACTGTGTCCCTGGAGAAAAATCCATACTTTTTTGAGCACCTACTACGAGCCAGTTCCACCAGGCATTCCTAACACGGTGTTCCGCTAATGCAAACCTTAAGGCAGCCAATCAGACATTTAGTGATGTCAGTGATCAATAAACGGCAATTAGTAATTGACACGAATCCAACTTTTTTTTTTTCTGGAATGTCTTTTATTCATTATGAAGAAAAAAAAAACTCACACCCTTTACATTTTAAAGATGAAGCTTACGGGACAGCACGACGTCCCAAGAGCCGATATCAGTTCTGGGTATCCTCCACGTGGCCTTTCCCGGACTTGCGTTACTTACAATATGCGATTTCACTACTTGAGGTTACCGGGTACTAATTTTACAACACTGTGTAGCTACGTGAAGCGGCTCGGAATATACTTTATCACTCTGTTTTAAGCAGTACGATGTCTGGATGAAGCATCAAAGCGAGGTGGGTCAACTTAAAGGGCCTTTAAACCATCTTGAAGCAATAACAAGCCATACACCGAAGCAGGGGCGGTTTTAAACATTACACAGGACCTTAAACAATCGAACCAATTTGTCCTTTGTTCTTTTTATTACATTCATTATTACATTAATACTGTTTAAAAAGAAACCCAAAAGGCATTAAACTTCGGTACCAATCTACACAAAGTCCTCGAAAGGGCCTGGCTTGCACCGAACGCGCGTTTGTGCCACCCCGTTCCCTCGCAGCGCCCTGAAGCCCACTGAGCTTAGGGCGCTCGGTCCCTAGAAGCAACCTGAAATGAGGGGGTCGCCAGGCCAGGCCCTCGTTCTGCAGGGGAGGATCTGACCAAAGTTTGCCAAGTTTCCAGGCAAGCCCGGCTGCGCAAATGCCGCTTTTTAGCTACAGCTGCAGGGCTGGCCCGTGGGAGGTTTGCCCTGGGGGTCTCCGGGCCTTCAAAGAAAAGTCCCAAGAGGCGGGGGGCGCCGCCTGGGCCGCCAGCCAGGGGGACCCGTCGCCCCGGGGCACAAAGAAAGAGCGCGCCCACAGGGTGTCCCCTGACCCCGGCGACTCGGGGCCAGGGAGGCTCGGCGCTCCCCAGCGGCCGCTCTTCCCCTTCCGAACCCGCCGGGCCCACCCGCTCCTGCACCGCGGCCGCCTCGGCTCGGCTTTTCTCCTGCAGTGAGCTGAGTGCGCTCAGCCAAGGAGGGGCCGCGCCGCGCCGGCCGCGGGGCCCAGCCCTTCCCGCCGCGCCCGGGGCCGCCCTTCCCGCTGGAGCCGGCTGATCGATGGCCCTGGCCACCCGCGCCCCCCGCCTCGGCTCGTCCGCGAGCCCGGCTGTGTGTTTTGGAAGCGGCGCAGCGGGCCGCAGCCGTGTGACGCCCGGAGCGGGCAGCGCCGCCCTTCCTTCCCCCCGGGCTCGGGCGGCGGCGCGGCGCGGCGCGGCGGCGGGGCCGGGCGGGCGGGGCGCGGGCTCTGGAGCGGAGGGCGCGGGGAGGGGACGCGGGCGGGGACACGGGCGGGGGCACGGGGCCGGGCGGGGGGCGGAGGCCGCGCCGCGCACGCCCAGGCCCACGGCCGCGCCGCGCCTCGCGGGACAGGTTGGGCCGGCGGGGCGGCGCCCGGCTCCGGGGAATAATGAGTGTCTGTCAGGCCGTCCCCGGGTGACTGGGCGGGGCGGGGCGGAGGCGGCGCGGGAGGCGGGGGTGGCGGGGGAAGGGCGCAGGGCGGGGTGCGTGTTTGCGCGAGTGACTCGGCCGACCCCTCCGGCGGCTGCCTCCACCCAAGTGGGTGGGGACCCGCCCAGCCCGGGCGGCCGCGGCGGCTCCCTCTCCCCTCCCTGACCCTCCCACCCCGGGTCCCAGCCTCTACTTACCCCGCCAGCCCCGGGAGGCTCGCAGAGCGAGCGGCGCCGGCGTCATGTGACTGCCCGGAGTTGGTGCCAGGAGCCAGAGGGGAGCCAGGAGCGGAGCCGCGCGGAGCCAGGGCCCCAGCCGGAGCGCAGTGAGAGCGCCCGCCGCACGCGCGCCCGTCCCCGTCCCCTGCGGCCGCCGCCGCCAGCGCCGCGCGGACTGGAGCCCTGACATTGCTGCGCTCGGGGGGCTCCAAGCAGCCCGGATCGGGGCCTTTATTTCTCGTCGGCGGCGCCCCGCACCGCGCCTCGCAAAGTAAGTCCCGTCTCCCTCACCTCTGCTCCGCACCCCGGCCCCTGCCGCCCCGCTCCTCGGCCAGTCTGGTTTCATTTTTTCCCCTGGAGGGGGCCGCAGGGAATGGGTCCGAGGTGCAGCGCTGGTGTGTGTGGGGGGCGCTTGCGGGCTTGGGAAAGTGCGGCGGCTCCACTTAGCCGGGGTGGGGGCGGAGAGCGAGCAAGGAGGAGGGGGTCACGGGTTCGCGGTGGAAAGTGAGGGGTTGAGGCGAGGCACCGTGCGGACCCCGGGTGGTGGGGAGCGGGACCGCAGCGCCCGCCGCCGTCCCGGGCAGGGCGCGGGCGGGGGCTCACCTGTGTGGTCCCCGGCCTCCTCCCGCCCGCTCACGATTCCCTCCAAAGCCCCAGAAATATCCGTGCTCTCCGCGTGTGGCAACGTTGTTTGGAGAAAGGTAGCGCCGAGGCCGCGCGCTCCTGCTCCTCCCCCTCACGGTGCCCCCCCCACCACATCCCCGGCTCCCGCGTCCTTCCCCTCCCCGCCCTCCGCCCGCGCCCCCCGCCGCCCCCCTCCCAGGACACGCCGCGCGGCCGCTTGCCCGGCAGAGCAAACTTGGAGCAGCCTCCGGGCCCTCTGGAAAGAAACTTGGGGCAATTGGGATTGGAGGCAGCATCCCATTCTTGGTTCTGGAGCCCAGGAGCTGCCAGGGCGTCTGGATCCCCCGGGGCAGGAGAAATGAGCTGGCCGGGTTTGGAGTGTCTTCCTGGGGGCATGGAGAGAACCTGCCGCAGTGCCTGGAGCAAGGATTGCAGCGTGGCTGAAGGCGGAGGACGCCTTAGGCAACTGCCTGCAGCCGAGCCTGATGGGGATCCAGGGACAGATCCCTGGATCAGGACCCATGGGACCTACCTAACATTTCGAAGTGGCTTTCTTAGAGATGGCAGATAAGACTTGGAATTGTCATACTCATTTTTGGGGGCAGATAGCTACTGACAAGGAGGAGTACTTTTCTGGTTTAAATGTAATAGCAATATACAGCAATACTAGAAGAATGTGAATGAGACTTATTTTTAATAAGTCGAGTTAAACGGAAATTGGAAATTGCTCACCTTGTATTTCACTAAAATAAACATTTTACACTTAACCACTGAATTTCTTATTCAGAATTTATGTTTCCATTAATATCACCCAACACATTTTAAATATATTGATTATATTCTCACAAGAGTCTGGTATATGGGGAAAAGTATGAAGAGGTATTCTGACAAGTACCTGAAACATGCCAGCAAAATCAATTGGGGAATAGGCCAGTTGTTCATTATAGGTTTTTCCACACAGCAGTTTTGTGCTGTCCTTTTCTGTATGAATTTGAGGAGCATTTTTATAAGAGAAATTCGTCTGGATGATTTGCCTCACCCTAGGGAAGAAGACTTGCTTTTAGGGGAAAAAACAATCTGCTAGCATTACTATCTCAATTTTTTGGAGTTAGTGTTTAAGGGAAGTGTCCATGAGTGATTTCTTCTGGTTTGAAAAGAGGTATGTTAGTTGACCTTAGGCTGTTAATAGAAACCTGAAATTAGATGTTTGATTAAATTAAACTCCCTAGAGAAACTGATTTCTTCATTTCTGCAGTCAGTGGGCTTTGCTGCAGAACTATTTATTAGAAAAAAAAAACCTAATATGCTATCGGTAAGTTCAATGATGATACATTGTAAAGAACATTTAGCTTGCATGAAAGAGAATGCAAGTATAAAAATCTCAACATGGGAATAACAAAGAAAAGTAGCTGCTTAGACCACAAAACCTTGTCAGGTACAAAACAACAGAGTTTTGCAGAAAGCTATTGTTTTATTCACTGCAAAGTTTCTAAATTAAAACCCAATCTTCTTGTTGCTATGGGCACTGTGATGCTTTTTTTTTTTTTCCTTTTTTTCTTTTTCTTTCTTTTTTTTTTTTTTTTCCTCCTTACCTGTACTTAACGTCTGCACACACCACATTCTTAAATCTTTGATAATGTAAGCTTGAGTTAAACAGTCCTGGCTAACAAAGTAAAGAGAAATAATGGGAAAGGAACTGTGAATGGATTTTACCATCTTAAAAATAACCCAAAGGGAAAGTAGACATTTTAGAATTTCTTCTAGAAATTAGTACTCTGGTGTACAGATTTTATAGTAATTTTTAGACTAAATGTCAGGAACAGAATCACATTCTTAAAAGGTGAATTTCTATAAATGTGTGTATATGTTGAACAGATGAGCAGTTCTGTGCAAAAAATGTGTATAACTGCATTTGAAAAAGACAGTGAAAATTTTGGGTTATTCTAGACGTCCCATAGTCTGTCTTGGAATTTAGTTCTGTGACTAAAGGAGGCTTACAATTGCTCCAGTTTTGGTTCTGTGGGGTACCCCAGTTGTAATCTGAATTCCTAACAGCAGTGCTCTTTTTTCCTCTTGATGCACTGAGGCTGAACCATAATCATTACCCTAACTCGGAATTTGATCAGAGCTAGGGAGTAGCCATTGGAATGGGGCAGAAAGGGACAAAAGAAACTAGGAGGGAGGCTAGTGTTCGTTAGGAAGGTCTCTGCTGCTTGAATATGATAAAATCACATTTCACTTATGATGTTTACTGTATGTGGCAGCTCTTATTTGTAAATAGGGCAGGTCCCCTGTATAAAGCTGGTGTTATTATTCACACCCATAGAACAAACACCTCCACCCCCCTGTTGTTGTCTTAAAAAACTCCAGCTGCTCATGAATATAGGGTCAGGGAGGGCCGGCTAAATGTTTCTCTGTGCTTTCTCTCCAGCACAGCCAGCAGAGCTGTTTCCTGTTCTTTGTTTCAAGGCTGGGGTTTGCGTCATACATTCCAAGTGGCATATGTGTGCTCTTTCCTGTTTCAGGCTGTTTTCTGGTAGATCAGTAGCCCAGACCAGGCTGAGGTCCCTGCCCCTAAACTCTGTATCCCCACCCATGGAGTTATCATGTCTCTACACACTTGATATTGCTTAAGACGCCTGTGTTATGTCATAATGAGAAGTCAGTTAACCTTTTTACGTACACCCTTTGCTCCACTGCATTTGTCTGGGTGCATAAATGCTTTTACCTTTTTACATTTTTTATTGCCAGATTGTGATTTGGGGAAATTTGGGTCCATCTTGGCAAAGAAACCTAAAGGAGTTTTGTTTTTATTTGTTTGTAATTCTTGTGTTGAGGTGGTTAGGGTGTTAAGTTTTAAGATAGGCATTTTGCCCTGAAGCTGTCAATTTCAGATCAGGATTAACACCTTACAGTTTAGAAGACCTAGCATTATCTGAAAGATGTGGCCCACCCTCGTTCACGTTTTAACCCAGACTGCTCCAGGTGGCTTCCGTGGATGGAGGAGAATTTAAGCAGTGTTGGCAGCCTGGCCTTAGTTGAAAGTCTTGCTTATGTTTGGAAGGAAAAATCTTTAGAAAAATCACTGAAGCAAAGCATAAGACATTGAGAAAATCCCAGGATTATTTCTTTTTAAGGACAAAGATTTAAATATCAGGATAATATTTTAAGGACAAAGATTTCAGTGTACAATATTCTACATATCATTTCCAACCCATTTTTAAGAATTAAAAAGCTCAAAGAAAAGGAGAACTAACTGGCAATGGCAAATTCGTTTGATGATAGATCATTTGGAAAATTTTAATCTATTTTGAAAACAGAAGAAGAATACTCTTCTTATTTTTGTTTTACAATAACATTTTTCATTATTTTTTAAATACTCTGTCAGTTGTGGGTCAATGAATTTCTGGGATAACTATTTAAGACCTACCTTAATATTAGTTTTCTGTTGGTTCTTGAGAAACTAAGATTTAAGGAAATATTTGGTTGAAAAAAGTTTTGGAAAGTGCTTTTGTAAACTTGGGGATTTTTTTTTTAAATGGAAAGGAATCATCTACAGCATCTCTGTGGAATTAATTTCAAGAGTTGCTGAAGCAGCAAATCAGGCCCTCTGCTCCCCCAAATGGATGATAATGGTGCTTTAGTTTTAAATGTCACATTTCACCACATTCTTTATGTAGAAATGGAAAGTATAAAATAGGATATTAAGAGAGTTGTTAGTATCAAATAGTTGGCTACTGATACTTCTATGAAAAAAGCTGGGAGTTTTGAAAGTCCCAATAAGTTCTTTCTCCTTTGGGAAAAGCAACTGGAAATACTAAGCTGACCTGTAGGACAAGAGGCTTTTAAGCTTAAAATTTATAAGTAACTCAAATTGAAGCAAGTTTTTGTTTGTTTGTTTTGGTTCCAAAGTTGTTAACAATCTAACTAGGTTTGGTAAAGAGTATTTGGCTTTCCCCAAATTCTTTCCTCTCCCTTTTGCAGGGAGATGAAGTGGTTAATAGAGATAATTAGGGTCTAATATATTCTATCAGAAAAAAATTCTGCAAGCTTCTAAATGCTAAGCTGAATAGTTGGGGAAAATTATACTATCTTATAGTTGCTATAATTACCAAAAAAATGGGAATAAGAGTTTTATTTGTTAACTATATCAATCATGATTCCTAATTTAGTTTCATTGTGTCTCCATCCCCCCTTGAGATACTTGCCTTCTTAATATTTTCAAATCAACATTTTTTCTATAAAATGACAGATTTCTTAGGCAGTATTTCTTGTTCTCTGCTTTCACACCCAGTTGTGTTTAAGAAAAATAAATAGACGCAACTTCATTCTTTAAGTTACTAGGAATTACATGATTCTGGAACTTGGATTCTTTCTGAAATGCTTCATTTATCATTGGTTCTAGCTTTTTAAAAAAACGAATCCCTAGAATCTTAAAACAGTTGATATCTGGTTTGCTAGTATGTGATACTCTAGTCAGAATTCCTCTTGGGAGTGAGTTGGAAGAGGGTTATGATGGTCGCTAGCATTCTCATTGTCAAGACCACTCTGTTCCTTTCTTAGACCATGTTTCTCATCTTAAGCAGTCATGCCCAAGCTGGAGACAGGAAACCAGACAGCAGTCTGCCCTGATAAGGGACAGCATTGTCTGAAGGCGGGGATAGCCCTGCTTTTCCCCCCAACTCAGCTCTCCTTCCTTGAAATTTAGTAGTCGTAGAAGAGGCACAATGCTGTTGACAGTTTCTGAACCAGAACTGGGATTCATTTCTTCCAAAGCAAAAAAACAGTGTCCTCGGCCCGGCGCAGTGGCTGATGCCTATAATCTCAGCACTTTGGGAGGCCGAGGCAGGCGGATCACCTGAGGTCAGGAGTTTGAGACCAGCCTGGCCAACATAGCGAAACCCCATCTTTACTAAAAGTACAAAAATTAGCCGGGTGTGGTGGCGGCCGCCTGTAATCCCAGCTACTCGGGAGGCTGAGACAGGAGAATCACTTGAACCCAGGAGGCGGAGGTTGCAGTGAGCCGAAATTGTGCCTCTGCACTACAGCCTGAGCAACAAGAGCGAGACTCTCTCAAAAAAAAAAAAAAGAAGAAGAAAAGAAAAAAGAAAAGGTGTCCTCTTAACTGGCCCTGTCCTAATTCTGTAATGTGACCATATTCAATGGAACAGTAAGAGAAAAAAAAAATGATCTGTGCATTTTGTATCCGTTGGTCAGAGGGGTTGTAGTAAAGTTCTTTCTTTAGCAAAACAGATTCCTGGAGATTTTGAAAGTCACTCTATTGTGTCAGCAGGCTGAATTCATTATCATTTCTCCATCTAATTATTTAGAAGGGCTGGAGACAGAAGAGAGCGAGTTAAGTGGCCCTCTAGCCCATGCATTTCATGTAACCCCTGGGTCTGGCTCTTACCCTGTTTCCTGTAAGGGGGCGCTCCCTGAGGCAGGCCCTTTGCAGGAGGACCCAGAATTGCCCTGCTTAGTCTGGGACATCCTCAAGATGGTTGCCAGTCTCTGGAAGGCTTGTGGATCCTGCCAGGGATGGCCCAGAGCTAGTCTCAACCCAAATCAGTGGAGTTTGGCCAAATCTGGACATAAGAGATCAAATGGATATTGAGGTCAGTGGATTCTACTCTGGAGGGCGCCCTGCGAATCAAGTGTGGGCTTTTTTCTCCTTTGGCCTATATGCTGTTCTTTCTGCTACCACTGTCGTTTAAGTGTAATCACTGAAATCTACTTCTTTATCTGTTCCTGTACTTTGCACCCCTGGTACCTTCCAAAGCTTCACACTCCAAAGCCTCTTTCATTTGTAAGATCAAGTTCTTGTTCCACTGAGTTTGCAAACCAGGGAGTTTTTCTCTCCCAGGCTCCCAAAGTTTTCACGTTTACTTTGCATTTTAGAAGATGAAGTTTCAGGCTGGCTTCACCAGCCGCTGGACAGAGTTACCATGTAGGACACCTGGTGTACCATCATTCCAGGGCCGTTGCCCTTAGTTTATCCTAGCATGTGAGAAGTGTAGTTTGACATCCATTCATTTATTCATCTCACAAGTATTTATTGAGTACCTACTTATTAGAGCTAATCTCAAATTCTGTGCAATCATTACTCTTGAGTTATGCCATAGGATGGAGTAGATCTGCAGTGATCTAACCTGAAAAGGCATTTTGAAATCTTAATTGCCTGCTGGAACCTCCCCCTGGCACTGCTTCCCATGGGCCAGTGTGGCTGTGCACACCCACACCCTCCCTACTGGGGAGTGACCCCAGCATTAGGCGATTTTACCTAAAAGCCGGTCCCACAGCACAGGCTCTGAAGCAGAACAGAAAGTGCCCGGGTCTGCAGGCAGACACACTTCTGTTCCTGGCTGCAGCTCCAACCAGCTCTGTGAAATTGGGCGAGTCATTTCACCTCTGTTCCTCCATTTCCTCATTTCTAAAATGGGATGAGGACCTGACCCTTCCACCTTTGTACGGTTATTATGAGGATTTCCGTATTTACTTGGGTCAAGCTGCCAATTTTTCTCAGCAGTTATATCGACAATGCAGGTGCACTGGCTAGGAAGAATAATCGCCTAATTTGGGGCCTTCAGAATGTGTCTTTTGATCTTGCATCCAAGTATGCATACTGAGACAGGGTGGGCAGCAGGAGCCAGTTGGAAGGGGTGGAAACTCACTAATGTGAAAAGACTGTCCCCACATTCTATCTTCTCTGGGGACCAACCTGTTCACAGAAATCACTATCCCGTACTTACTGTTAGTGGTGTAATGTTGTCCTCTGCCTGGGGAAGTGGAAGAGTGGTGTGCCAAGGCCACCAGTCTTAAGTCAGACTACCTTGGGTTCAAGTCCTGGCTCTACAAGTTGGCAGCTGTGTGATGTTAGGCAGGTTACTTGACCTCTCTGTTTCAGTGTTCTTTTCAGTAAAATGGGAAGATAGTAACCACCTCATTGACATTAAACAGCACCTGGTGATTACCAAGCATGAAGGTGGTGGTGATTGGCAGGAAACCTGTGACATCACTTAGCCCCTTGCCTTCCTTGATCCCTTTTCAAAAACCTATGTTTGCACACACTCCTTCCCCCTGCAGTTCCCTCCCACCTGCCTCCTCTCTTCCCTTTCTCGCTTTCTTTTTTCTATTTTACAATACTTTAAAATACAGTAGAGACGTCGACACTAGACTTGTTTAGAAGACCTCACTGAGTGGATAATGAATTCTTTGAAGATGGTACTGGTAAGGTCTCTGGAGTACACATGATGGGCCAGGCTAAGGTTAGGGGCAATAACTTTTTCTTAGAAAGTTTGGTTTACTAGGTCTCCCTTAGAGTTCGGCCCTTTACCTCTATTACTTGTTTAAGGGAGGTTTCAAGTGCATTCAGAGGGAAAGGGAGATGATTGTGGAACTCCTACTATGAGCTAAGTGCTCTTATGTTAGCTCCTTAGGCTTGACATAAAAACTTCATTCAGGGAACAAGCCCAGTCTCCTGTGGGGAGTGGGGAGGGAGCCCTCTCAGGAAGGCTGAGGCCTGCCTGTCTGTCCTTCCCAGTACTGCTGGCAGCGTTGTGGGACGCACCACTGGGAAAGCTAAAAGGCCTAGCCTATCTAGGTAAGAAGAGGCGGCCTTGGATCCCCCAGGGAGCAATCAGCTGGCTGCAGAGTGGGGAGGGCCTTGAGCTGGTCTTTGAAGAATTAGGAGGATTTAGATAAGCCGGAAGGGGAGGGGGCATTCCATGCTGGTTGCCCAGCATCGGGGCCAAAACTGAACAAAGGCCTGGGGGTGGGCAGGGCAGCCGGCATGAAGGGCACTTGTTGGAGCAGGGGGCAGCTGGTGGGGAACGGGGTGCCGAGCATGGGTGCCTGAGCCCACTGTCAGACCCGGGGAGAGCGCGGGAGGGAAGTTTGTGAGCTGGGGAAGGACGGGATGAGAAGAGATCTGTGAAAAAGGCGAGTGGCAAGGGGCGAGGGCTGGACTGGAGAGGCTGAGGGAGACCAGTGGCGGAAAAGCTGCAGCAACGCAGGTGGGAGGTGCTGAGGGCCTGGCCCCCAAGGCAGGAGGGGAGAGCAAAGGAGGTGAGGAAGGCTTCAGAGATGGCCTCTGGGTTTCCATGGTGAAGGACCAGAAAATAAGGCCAATGGGAGGCGGGGAGGGGGCAGCCTTAGAGGCAGGAACAAGGAGGAGTAGGGTTGGTTTGGGCCACGTTGATAGCAGTGGTTCAAAATGCTTTTCTTTTCTGCTTATTTTTAAAGGGAGAGGGCAGGCTTCACTCATGGTTTTGTATTCAAAGTTTCAGTGGCTCCCCGGGAGGAACTTCAGTGGAGAATCCTCAGGAGCGGAGGGAATGATCACAGCCCCACAGTTCCTTCTGGTTATTTTTAAGGTTCTAACCATCCCTGTTCAGGCCGGAATTTCCAGGAACTGGCTGCTGCCCAGAGCCAACTGCTCCCTCCCAGCCTCCCACTCCCTGCAGGGTGGGGCCCCATGGGTGGAGGCTCCTTAGGGTGGAGTTGGGTGGGTCTCCAGTGATAGGGAGGGCACTGAGCAGAGGCAGATGAGAGGCAGTGTGGCCTCACGCAGCCCTTCTGGATTTGATTATATAACACTTCACAGAAGAGAACTGTGAGGGCTTAGGCGAGGCCTTGTGAGATATGTACACAGCAGGATTAGACATTACGGGTATTTTTCAATTTATCTTGGGTTGCTTGCCCTTAAAACTAAAACACAAAATTGTCAGAGAGCATAAACAGGCATGTAACCCTAGTAGGAAAATGATTCGAATTTGCTGCAGTTTCTCTAAGAAGGGTGTGGAATGCCACTAGCCAGATGGCCTCGAACTCCCGAGGGTAGCATGGGTGTGGGTGTCCCCACCCCCAGCCCTGCTTTGCTAGGCCTCAGTTTGGAAACTCGGTCAGGCTTTTGCTTGGTTGTTACCTTTGCACCTGTCCTTATTGACATGCAAAATCAATTGCTTCACTTGGTCTTTCCGCAGTACAGGGTGTGGGCAGAATCTTATCTGAAGCCATGTCCTGTTTGGACAAGTTGGACTTGCCTTGGCAACTCTCCATAGGGTGGAGCAGATGGGTGGAGGCAGGAAAGTAAAATTGGGTGGCTTGTTAGCAGAGAGACGAGAGAGGGTGGGTTGTTTGCTCACTGGATCATTGTATTTCATCTGAAACGAAATAATTAACTTCTTTGCCGTTTACAATACACATTAATGCAAAATAATTCATGAGGGGCAAAGATTTAGAAACAACCCGTGGACTTTTTCTCCTTTTCAAACCAGCCATAGAAGAGTAAGACAGGTGAAAATCGCGGAGTGGCATGAACATTTCCAAGAATGTCCGGGTAGGAATTTCCAGGCAGGAATTTCCAGGTAGGTGCCAGTGCTTAGCTTTTCTTAAGGGAGCCTCCAGCTCAATGCCTGCTGACATCTGTTGCCTGTCCCCAGTATTTCTGGCCAGGGCAACTGCGCTTAAATAATACTTGAGCCATTGGGGGATTTTGAAGAATTTGGGTAAAGAAACGAAGAGAGAGACGTTTCTCTGGAAAGGAAGTTTAGCTACAGGGATGTTGCTTGCCTGCCCAGTTTTCCTAGCCAAGAATTACACACACATGCACACACAGCCTTTTTTTTTTCTCTCTCTCTCTCTTTTTTCCCCTGAAGTTCCTTTGGGGAGTAAGGCTGGGGGAAGATAACATGTTTTCTCTTTTAAAAATCCAAAAACTTAGAAGAGTTGAGAGGGACGCTTAGCAATGGTGTGTTGATGTGTTGCTCCTTCCGAGGTTAGCTGGGAGACGGGAGTTGTGCTTGGAGGAAGGCAGGTGATTGGGAGCCTCAGGGTCAGTCCTGAGTTGGGGAAGATAATGCAGGGACCCTTTGAGGATCTGTGGGAAGAAATGAGGGCACGGAAAAGGGAAGAAATAGGGAGATGAGAAGGAAGAACATCAGAGGCAGGTCTTGCTCTAACCCCAAGAAACAGGGAAGAAACTGCTCCTGATATATACACGTTCTCTCTCCACTTTCCTCCTCCCTCAGGAAGGGCAGGCAGTCGTCTGTAAGGTCGTTTCTGTAATAAATCATGCTCTAGCCTCCAGGCAAGCTGCTTTCAGAGGAGGTTTAGTAACCCCCTAACCTCGACTTCCATGAAGGACTGTGTGTGTGTGTGTTTCTAAGCCCTGCAGCTCACCTGCAGCCCTACCCCCCACCCCATAAAGCCATTGTGCCTAGGCGTCGGATACTGCTGGATAGGGCTCCAAAGCAAGACTGCGTTACTTCTGAAACTTCATGTCAATGATTCACCAAGCTTTTTAATCTGTAATCACGCAGTCCTGCATTTTGACAGAAATTTGACCCTTATTTTAACATCTGAAAAGTCAGAAGTGTAGGTGGAAAGAGTGTGAAGGGAAATCCGTTTCTCCTTTTTGAGGACCATTCATTTTTATTGGCCTTTCTCCGCAAAATAACACAGCTGGGGAAGATGGCATTTGCTCCAGTTATGGAAAATTATTTTGGCAGTGGTGATGTTCCGGTAAATTTTTACTTTTAAGCACCTCAATAACTTAGCATTTTTCATAAAAACAGTTTTGCCCTTTTTTTCCTCCTTTTAGATGCAGTTTTGTTATCCTGGTATTGCTTAGTTTAGCATTAGAATGTATTTCTAAGGCTAAGACTAGCTAATGTATTTCTAAGGCTAGCTAAGCTAGTTAAAATATAATGAAGATGTAAATATGTTTATGATTGGAAAATAGTCGTCAGAAAAAGATAGAACCACATTTAGAGCCTCCTCTTCTCAGTGATACCCACATAAAATGATTAATAGAATTCCTGAGCCTGGTTAAAACCCACTAGGTTTAAAGACCCCGAGGTTGGCCAACTGGATTGATTGACTGCCCGTGTCCTGGTCTCTAATGCCTGTTTTAGTGCGCCACCTACTGGTTCTGCTTAAGATTGCCATCAGTACTGTATGATAGATTTTCTAAGCATTTGTGGTCTACTTAGCATTCTTTCAGAATGACAATAACCCCAGTACACTGAGCCGCCCGTGGGTACCAAAGACTGCCAGGTAGGGACCCTATTTCTTCCAGGGCTTAAGTTACTTCTCAGTTATGTGGAAGGCACTTTGAAGACTTTACAGTCACTCTTAGGATTCTAGATCAGAACCTGTAAACAAATCAGTACCAACGACAAAAGTGGTCCCTCTAGTCAGAGATAATGGGTGCAAAGTGTAGAAATTTTTTGCAGATACATAAACAGAAGCCTGATTTCTGTTCATGTGTTTGATTCTCTTTCTAAATTTGGTTTCTTCCTAGCTTGGCTTCCCTATCTTGTCTTTGTTAAAAGTTTTGATTATAGAAATAATAAACTTACACCTGTAATCCCCGCACTTTGGGAGGCTGAGGCGGGAAGATCACTTGAGGCCAGGAGTTCGAGACCAGCCTGGCCAACATGGTGAAACCCCGTCTCTACTAAAAGTATAAAACTTAGCCAGGAGTGGTGGTGTGCACCTGTAATCCCCACTACTTGGGAGGCTGAGGCAGGAGAATTGCTTGAACCCAGGAGGCAGATGTTGCAGTAAGGCGAGATCGTTTCACCGCACTCCAGCCTGGGCGACAGGGTGGGACTCCATCTCAAAATAAAGATATATATAAATAATGAACTTTAAAAATAGAACACAGATGTGTAGAAAGCTGTCCCACCCACCACCACTCTCAAGAAGCTCCTGTTAACAGTTTCGGGTATGTGGTTCCAGGCGTTTTCTTTGCATATCCTTTATCTTCTTGTTTTATATTCTGTGACTATTACTAAAAGCATCGTCATTTAAAAGCTATTTTAGAAGCTACCAAATTGGAAACAAAGTGCTTGTAGACGTGTGAAATAGTGAGTTTGATTCTATTCATTGTGATATTTGAATTTTGCACAGACCTTTTTTTTAACGTCCAGGATGCATTATTTAGTTAGGAGTTTCAAAATTAGGTATTCTAATCCTATCATTCCTTCTTTGTTTATTAACTTAAATACTTCTGTAATAAGAATATCCCTTCATCAACATTTGGATTACTTTGAGGTACATTTCTGAGCAAATAAACATACCTTTGTAATTATTTTTTAATAAAAGTAAATCAGGTTTTGTTAGTGCCAGTGTTTTTGTGTTTTGTTTTGTTTTGTTTTTGTTGTTGTTTTTTTTGAGACCAGAGTTTCGCTCTTGTTGCCCAGGCTGAAGTGCAATGGCGCTATTTCGACTCACTGCAACCTCTGCCTCCCGGGTTCAAGCGATTCTCCTGCCTCAGCCTCCTGAGTAGCTGGGATTGCAGGTGTGTGCCACCACACCCGGATAATTTTTTATATGTTTAGTAGAAACGGGGTTTCACCATGTTGGACAGGCTAGTCTCGAACTCCTATCCTCCGGTGATTTGCCCGCCTCGGCCTCCCAAAGAGCTGAAATTACAGGCGTGAGCTACTGCGCCCGGCCAGTGCCAGTGGTTTATACTAGACTGTGTTTCTCTTAGGATTACAAGTCTTGCGTTTCCTTAAACTTAGGTAAAACAAAAAATTAAAGAATAGTGATTTAAGTAATGCCTTAATGATAAAAAAGATGTAGCACGTTAATGTGTAATTCATTTCTAAAAGGATTCAGTAGTCGTTGCTGTGGCCATTAGACAAAGTCATTGAAAGCTATGTGAGCTAAATGGTAGACTTAGAATTTGAACGAAAAGGAACTCCAGAGCCCATCCTCTTAATTTATTCTGCTGTGCTGCAATTAGTGGTAGTAAAGAGTGCAGGGTAACATGAAGTGTGGAGATGCTGGCCTCGGTTACAAGCTGTTGTTGCAGTGGTCCAGTTGTGAAGTGACAAGCCTCATATGAGACCTCATACAGGATGTAGGCAGCTGTTAACTTTGAAACCAAATCTAGTCTGAGTTTTATTTAAGGGTGGGAGATGGACCTCTAAGGCTAGGGTAAGTTAGCAAAGAGGCAAATACCAGGCATTTTTGCTCCTGAAGTTGGAACCAACACATTTAGTGTCGTGTGTACAGAATATATATCCAAATTTTATGTGCATATGGATATAAATTAGGGCAAAGGGGTGTGTGTCTGTGTGTCTGTGTTTTAATCTCATTTGATAGACCTAAATCCTTGAGAAGTAGATAAGGGAGGCATGCTCTGCATTTTACAAATGATCACTCTTGCCCCGTGGCTGTGCTAGTTTGCAGTCTGCTTGAGTCTCAAAACCATGGCTCCTTCCTTATACACCTGAGAATGTGAATGCTTTAATTTAGAAGCATTTGCATCAAGATACTGTCTAGAGGGATAGATGAGTCTGGAAGAGTGAATTCAGTGTAAAAAGCTGGGGGTGGGGAGGTGGGAGGCTGCCACAGGGTGACCAGCCGTGAGTCAGGGCTGCTAAATGATCTGACCTCATTGATGTAAGCAGGAGATCTCACATCTTTTGTTTATGGTCCACTGTGAGGCATTGGACAACAATTCTTAGAACCATGTTCATCCGTACAGCTGCTAGGCTGGGAACTGGTTAATAATAGATCCTAAGACACAAAAGCGTTTTCATCCCTCATTATGAAATCATCTATTTTTCACTGGCTGTTGCGGTTTGTTCTTGCTGGAATACATAAGAGGGTAGTAGCACCATTGATTTCAGCAGCTTGGTATCAAATTGTATTTGCAGATTACAATACATCCTGTGATGCAGGAAAATATAATTTTGAAGTCAGGGCCTTATGTCAAGTTATTGATGAAATTCATGTGTTGTCATGAGATTGTCATGAGATTGAAAACAGGCTTTCTTCAATGAATCAACGAAGCACAAAAACTACGTAGTATCACTTCCATAATTGTATGTGAAGATATCTTAGTATAACCCATAGAGCACCAATACAACAAATTATAGGATTGCTATCATGGAGGTGGGGATGGGAGTTTTTAACACTGAAATACAAGAAGTAATCCAGAACCCGGGATTCTTGCAGCTTCCTCACTCTAGAACTTGTTCAATTTGCCACTCAAACCAGGGTGATCTATAAAGACCTTAACTCTAACCAAAGCACTGAGCACTTAAACCAAATTTGCCTAGTGAGTGCCTGAAGTCAGTTTCTGAAAGTGTGTCTAGTAGCAGGACAGTGTTTCTGTAACTGAGGAGACACATTTGAACATTGAGCAGACTGAATATTTCATCTTGTGAAGAAGCAGTTGGCTTGATGTAGATTAGTGTTAGAAGTGGACTATACAGAACAGAAGAAAACAGAAGGGATGTCAAGCAGAGAACAACAGAAGAAAAGGACAGGACAGGATCAAGATCTTTACAATAGGCTCATTTCCTAATGAGGAGAAATCTGTGTGAAAACAAGCTAATATTCTTCATATGTGAAAAGTGCTTAGAAAACAATAAGAAGCGGTGGGGGGTGTCAAGACCTGAGTAGGCATTTCTCAAAAGAAGAAATCCAAATGGTCAGTAAAGCTGAAAAAAATTAACTTCAATAACCAAATCAATTTAGAATAAAAATCATTTGCCATTTTGAGACTTAACAAGTTGGCAAGGTGTGTATGTTTTACAACACAAGTGATAACACATGTTGCTGGTGGAGATTTGGGGAAACAGGTTGTATTTTATTTATTTTTTATTTATTTATTTATTTTTTTTGAGACGGAGTCTCACTCTGTTGCCCAGGCTGGAGTGCAGTGGCGGGATCTCCACTCACTGCAACCTTCGCCTCCCGGGTTCAAGCAATTCTCTGCCTCAGCCTCCTGAGTAGCTGGGATTGCAGGCATCCGCCACCACACCCAGCTAATTTTTGTATTTTTAGTAGAGACAGGGTTTCACCATGTTGGCCAGGCTGGTCATGAACTCCTGACCTCGTGATCCATCCACCTCAGCCTCCCAAAGTGCTGGGATTACAGGCGTGAGCCACTACGCCCAGCAACAGGTTGTATTTTATTAATGAAAATAATAGTTCGTTTTTGCCAGATGATGCATCAGGCGCTTTGGGAAATGTACGTACTTCTCACCCAGGAATTCCCCTACAGAAAACTTATCCTAAAAATTAACGGTGTGCAGGAGGATATATTTAAAGAGGCTCATTGCTGTTTGTAATGGCGAAAATGTAGAGGCAACCCTAAGTGCCCAGTCAAGAGGAATGCGTTAAGTAAACCGATGTGTTCACACAGTGGCACGGGGGATTTGATGGTGCGGAACCATACTTACTGAAAAACAAACATTTTCACAATTAATTGTTCAGTGAAATGATAGGTACTAAATAGCATGTACACTGTGAGCCCAGTTTTAAAGAGGGTTTGTTAGAATAAAAATGAAATTTTAATGATGGTTGACTCTAGGTTTTCTTTTTGCTTGCCTTTTTTTCCCCTAATTTTTCTGTGACTAGCATCAGGGGAAAACGGAAGGTGTTTAACAATCGTATGTAATCTGAACCTCTAAAGAGTTGCACGGCAATCCCAGGCAAGCTTTGCTGCTTAGACGGGGCTGTACCTAATGTTCCAGAAAAGTCCGGGTTTATGTATTGAGTTAGAAATGTTGGTTGGCTCTCATCTGGTTATGACCATGGAGTCTGGTTTTAATTATGTAAATGGCATCTTTCATAGGTAAGGGAAACAAATTCCAGCCATTCCAGGGGTAAGGGAGAAAAAGGGGTAGAGAAGTGGGGTGAGGAGTATTCTATTTTATTTTATTATTTATTTATCTATTTATGTTTCTTTTGAGACAGAGTCTCGCTCTGTCACCCAGGCTGGAGTGCAGTGGTGCCATTTCGGCTCACTGCAACCTCCGCCTTCTGGGTTCAAGCGATTCTCCTGCCTCAGCCTTCGGAGTAGCTGGCATTACAGGCGTGCGCCACCACACCCAGCTAATTTTTGCATTTTTAGTGGAGACGGGGTTTCACCATGTTGGCTAGGCTGGTCTCAAACTCCCGACCTCAGGCGAACCATCTGCCTCAGCCTCCCAAAGTGCTAAGATTACAAAGGTGAGCCACCTTGCCCAGGCTATATTTTATTTTTACTAGTTTGTATTTAAAGTAACCTTGAGATTTAGATGGATACCTTGTTTTGTTTCCTAGGCCGAACACCAGAGCACCCTAGAAGGTTTAACTAAAAGAATGCTCATGTTTGACCCAGTTCCTGTCAAGCAAGAGGCCATGGACCCTGTCTCAGTGGTAAGTTTTCCAAAATTGAACACCTCGCCTTATTTTTTCCAAGGGATGATAACATCATTGTGTGTCAAATTATTCCTTAAAATCATGGCCGGGTATGGTGGCTCACGCCTGTAATCCCAGGACTTTGGGAGACCGAGGCGGGCGGATCACCTGAGATTGGGAGACCAGCCTGACCAACATGAAGAAACCCCGTCTCTATTAAAAATACCAAATTAGCCGGGTGTGGTGGCACATGCCTGTAATCCCAGCTACTCGGGAGGCTGAGTCAGGAGAGTTACTTGAACCCAGGAGGCAGAGGTTGCGGTGAGCCGAGATAGCAGAGATCGCGCCATTGCACTCCAGACTGGGTAACAAGAGCGAAAGTCCGTCTCAAAAAAAAAAAAAAAAGAAAAAATCACTCATTACTCGACAGGCATTTCATAGGCAAACTTTTCTCAACGCCCCCAAGTATGAGTGAGCTAAATACTGTCCTAGCAGCTATGGGTCCTTTAGTAAATGGGATCTGGGCTTCCTTAAGACCTGTGCCCGGCATCGCCCTAGGATATGATCAGCGTAGAACTTAGGCCATCGGCGAATCCTCTCATGACAGAAGTAATTTTACAAAAATTCCTCAGCCCTTTCGTGTGTAAAAATATATTAAGAATAGGATGATTTGCTTAAAAACCAATGACAACAGCCATATGGAGCTATGACTATATGAGAGATGACTGAGGGAAGCCAGCGAGAGAAAGAACTTGGCAGTGAGGATGGAATCTCGTTTATTTGGAAGAGTCTGGCTGGGTGGGAATTACGTGCATTGTCCTTTTCAGCACCTTAGCCCTAAGCCAGCCCCTCATGGGAGCCAGGTCACTGGCTGCTCTTAGGCCACCAGGGACTAGCGAGGAGTCTGGGGTTTCTGCGGGGACACCACCAGTGCCATAGAGGTGAGACATGGTGACGGAGGAAGGTGTCTGACTTCAGAGCAGGGAGTGGTTTCAGCTTGAGGGATCTGGTTGAGTGAATATTGAATAACAAGGCAGCGCTCCCACTCTGTCTTGCTCTTTTCTTCCACGGGCTTGGAAAATATTCACAAGGGGGAAAACTTGGCCCGGGTTGTGTATCTGAAGGTTGGTAATGACACGCTTGCAAAATTAGATCATCCTTATGCATGGGCTCTGGAGGTTCCTGCCAAAAATGTTTATACAAGACATGGGGGTCACGCCGAGGCCCTTGGAGCTGAGTTGCCATGGATATTACTAAGCCAGTAAAGTGTTTACCAGTATCTATAATGCAAGTTAAGGCAGAAGGGCTTTAAGGAAATAACATTTGCATTCCAGCGTGATAACTGAATAACCAAGTGTCTGAATATGGTAGCAACTGAGCAATAAGGATTTTATTAATCAAAAAACTAAATTACTTTTTTTTTTTTGAGATGGAGTCTCACTCTGTCACCTAGGCAGGAGTACAGTGGTGTGATCTCAGCTCACTGCAACCTCCGCCTCCTGGGTTCAAGTTATTCTTCTGCCTCAGCCCCCATAGTAGCTGGGATTACAGGCGCCTACCACCATGCCCGGCTAATTTTTGTATTTTCAGTAGAGACTGGGTTTCGCCATGTTGGCCGGGCTGGTCTTGAACTCCTGACCTCAGATGATCCACCCACCTCAGCCTCCCAAAGTGCTGGGATTACAGGCATGAGCCACCGCTCCTGGCCAAACAACTAAATTACTTTGAATGTTATTCGGTGCTGTCGTTGTATTCATCACATCCCCATCCCCGGCATCACTACATGATCACGTTAGAGGAAAATGAAGGTACAAAATTTCCCCATTAATTATATTCTTGAAATAGGAATAGGTTTGTAGCACTGGAGAATATGATTCATTTTACAAATGGTGCAGAGCCATCAGTGAGGCATTTCACTGTTCAGTGTACTTCCAGTACTTTTAATCAAGCATGAAAATAAGGCTCAAGAGTCTAATATAAAGCTAAAATGAAGACCCACATTGCTAAATTGGTGTGATATATGTAATTAAGTGCAAGGAAATGCACTTAACCGAAAAAAAAAAGTGGAATAAAATGAATTTGAAGTAACTACTAAACTTGCATTGTTGTAACGTATTAATACACGAAGTTAAAATATGGAGGAGTGATTTTGCAGTTAATGGTCTTTTTCTCCTTCATGTGCTAGATTTCAACTGCAACTGACACTTTTAGAATTTAGTTTCACCAAGTTACTGTCAGTCCTTCAAAATGAAGATTGTTTTTTTTTTCTTGTTTTGGTTTTAACTTTATTCAGCAGGAAGTATTTTTTTCTTAATTCAGTGCAACCTAAGTTAACAGAAACATTTGAGGAGTGGGGTGTTAAAATGATTTTACTTAAAAAAATTAAAAAGCTTTTGTTTCCACTCTTAAATCTTCAAATTTCATCTTTCCTGCCTTCATATGTGAAGTATATTGAACCTAATTTATTATTCCTTTTTCTTTTTAATTCAGTCTTTGACCTGAAGGTCAAAGTCTGGCTATTCAAGTCAACGTTGTAAACATTAAGGCACGATAGGACATTTGTGAAACTATTTTTAATTTCTACAGATGAATAAAAGTATTTTATAGTAACTTATTTCTCCCCCTCTTCCCACCCCCTAAAAGGATAGCACAGCAGAAAGAATCGCTTGTTTGCGCTTTTGCTATAGGTTAGAGAAAGTGAGGACATGTCATTTCCCTCTTAACCACATATAAGCCCTCATACTGTTCTCCACTAGCCTTGCGCTTTAAGGCTTGGGGTCACCCTGTTAAAATTTGCAAGAATGAGGAACAGAGTAGACTCTGCCTCCCCAAGTCTGTGCCTTCAGTCTCTGCTATTTACTGTCCCTCTGATCTTGGCAAAATCACCAGCAGCTCCCCGAGTTTCTGTTTTTTTTAAAAAAAAAAATTATAAAATATGAAACTGTGTAAAAAAGATGCACATGTACATAAATTGGTTTTTTTACCATTTCCCAAAAGATTGATAATTAAAGGATTTAATTCAGGAAGTGAGCAAGGAAACAAATTGTAAAAAACAAAACAAATCAAAAAACAAAGTTTAAAGTATTCTTCTATTCCTGTGGAAAGATTGCTTTTGAAGAAAGGATTAATAATATTCTGTCATCTTTGGTCATCTAACAGACCGAAAGTATAGATAGGAAAGTGTGTCAAATCAGTGATTTCCTCTGCTCTGTTCTAACAGAAACATTTCATGGCGTTTTCAAGCCTGGTAGAAAGAGAGCGTTCTACCTCTGTGTGCATGGGGCTGCGTGCCATTTGCTGTTCCCAGAGTGTGTGTTTATACATGCATCACGCCTTCCTGTGCCTGGAACCCTCTCTTGGATGAAGATTCTTTTGACTTGCCCTGTCACGGACATTCACTTTTTTTCATGTTGATGAATAGTGAAATAGAGATTTCATCCATGTTTTAGTCATTTCATCCACTGAAACTGTCTTATAATGGAAAACTCGCCAAAACTATTCCTAATAAAATAAGAAACTATTGCAATTATCACCTTAGCATAAAGTGGTAGTTAGAACTTTGGGAAATTATCCAAATGTTGTACCTCTTTCCCTGTCGCAATTAAAATCATTTTTTTAAAGTTCAAAATAATTGGCATATTATTCTTCACCTTATCAGTAGTAAAAACTTGCTAAGAGAGTGTGTTAACTTACTACACATTCATCAAGTATTAACTGAGCACCTATGCCAGGCCCTCATCACCTCACAGTACAGTGAGAAGCAGCAGTCAGTAAGTAAATGCACACTGTGCAGGGGTGTGAACATCTGAGTGCATGTTACAGACGGAAAGAAATTTTTCTTATGGCAGATCAGTGGTTTTGTTGGGGGGGGGGGTTTGTTTTGGTTTTGTTTTTGTGTTTTTTTGGTTTTGTTTTGGTTTTGAGACAAGGTATTGCTCTGTTGCCCAGGCTGGAATGCAGTAGCGAGATCACTGCAACCTCAAACGCCTGAGTTCAAGCAATCCTCCTGCCTCAGCCCCCCGAGTAGCTGGAACTATAAGCAAGCACCACCATGCCCGGCTACATTTTTGTTTTTTCTGTAGAGAGGGGGTCTCACCATGTTGCCCAGGCTGGTCTTAGACTCCCAGCCTTAAGCGATCCTCCTGCCTCAGCCTCTCCAGGTGCTGGAGTTACAAGTGTGAGCCACCATGCCTGCCCCAGCCCATTGTTTTAAGCCCTTATGATCCCTAGTGGAGTCCAGAAGCCCATGTCTGTGTCTAGTCTTTGGACTGCTCTGTTCCAGGACACAGGGTCTCTTGGACTAAGCAGCATGCACAGAGGGCACTGGAGGTCCATCCGTGGCCAGAGGCACATTTTCTGCTTCATCAACACTTGTCTCTGATTTGGATTTGGGGCCAGTACAGCCGCACTTGTATGCATTGCTTTGATAGAACATAGGAACTGTCTGGAACAGAGGGGAAGGCTGTTACCGGGTTGTACCTGCCCAGGGCACACACCCAGCCGTGTCAGTCCCTACATGGCACCAGATTGTTGGAAGCTGATTGCAAAAGCTTGTGCGCTCCACCCAAATAAAGTGAACCAGTTTGAGAGGCCACATGTCTTCACCCTTTTGTGAGGCAGTTGGGCTGGAAACAGTTAATTATCTGCCCAGAGCTGAGTATCTGTGACCAAATGTGTCTCCCCACAGTTAGTCTTGTACCTTACGGTAATCGCACATCCAATAGAGGGAATGAGGGCATTCATTTGAGAACAGACTTATCAGCAAACTGCATAATGTTGATAAAACTTAGCTTTATGTGTGGCTTTTTCTGTCTTAATAGCTTGAGAAACCTGAGAATGTTATTAAATTTGCAAATCTGGAGGTTCTAAATTCCTACTCTCCCAAACCTCACCCCATGCGTAGAAAAATCCAGCAATGACAGCAATAAAAGTATGTCCTCATTTTGCTTCCCATTTAGCTGCCAATAACTATTGGCATTAAAATCTAGGTCATAGGGAGGTCTTGGAAGAATAGAGCTGAAAATAAGGGAGAAGCTACATTTTGGTCAATAGAAACAATGCTGCCTCCCATTTCCTAAAGTTTTTTTCGTAGTACCAGAACCATTGCCCTTTGGAGAATTATATTTAGACTTTAGGACTAGGATAAATCATTCTCCTTTCTATATTTAATTACTCCCTGAAACTCTCCAGTGTACATGATTTATAATGGTTTTTTTTTTTTGTTGTTGTTGTTGTTGTTAATGAACCTTGTGCCTCTTTTAATAATACCCATCTTAATATTTACATTTAAATATATTTAATACTTACTGTTGCTATGTTTTGGACCTCTTGTGTTGGTACTGTGCATGCCTGGCTTTAAAGAAAGGTAGAGAATCTTTTCTTTTGATCCTTGATCTATAACTCAAAGCTGTTTTTATGCATATTGTGTTTTCTGATTTTATATCCTTCATATTCTTGTTTTTAAGCAGTATTAGTAGTGAAAACTGGCTGGGCATGGTGGCTCATGTCTGTAATCCTAGAACTTTGGGAGGTTGAGGCGGGCAGATCACTTGAACCCAGCAGTTCGAGACTAGCCTGGACAACATGACAAAACCCAGTCTCTACAAAAAAAATACAAAAATTAGCCAGGCGTGGTGTCACGTGCCTGTGGTTCCACTTGCTCCGGAGGCTGAGGTGGGAGAATCATCTGAGCCCAGGAGGTCGAGGCTGCAATGAGCTGTGATCGTACCATGGCACTCCAGCCTGAGTAACAGTGAGACCCTATCTCAAAAAATAAAAAAAAAAAAAGAAAAGAAAATTCTTTTTCTCTCCTTTAAATAGACCTTTAGTATTTTTATTTTCTATCTCTGTCATTTAGAACATTGCTATTCAAAAGGAAGCCTAAGTTCCCTCGCTCCACTCCCCAGTAATTCAAACTTTGCATTTTAACGAGTGCCCCAGGTAGATGGATGTGCACAGTAAAGTTAGAGAAGCGCTGGTTGGGAGCAGTAGAGCCCATGACAGTGGGCATCTCTTGTATAACCAGGGACAAGAAGGGGTTTCTAGTATGGCGTGCATATAAGCTCATTGTGTAGGTTATCCCATAACCTCACAACCTCCTGGAAGGTGGGGATTCAGAACAACCTTAAGAAGTTTGCCATATCCTCATAGCACCTGCACTCCTAATATTTAGTTAGTAATTTTTCTTGCCTTCTTTTATAGAATTGCTTTTTCACATAATAAATTTATTTTAAAAGCAAACTTGGTACCACTACTGCAAAATATATGTGTAACAGTTTTTTCTAACACATACAAATAAACACGTAACAATTTTAGCTTCGTCTGTGCTCATCGTGCACCCCACCTAAAAGCATCTTAGGTACACCGAGAGTGATGTGCACCACACTGCAGGAATCCCTGTTCTAGGAAGTTACACAGATTATAACGGTCTGGATAAAGAAAGAAAGAACAGAAGATGGCAAAGCATGATCTTAACCATGAGGACCTGACATCCACACCAGATAAAGATAAACACAGTTACGTGATCAAACGTTTCACTGACTGGCTCCTCCGTGACAGGCTGCTCTGCAGGCCTGGAGCAGGGACTGGGCATCTGGAATTTTAAAAACAGCACAGATGATTCCAATGCATAACCAGCTGGGGATTCGCCAGATCTCAGTAGGAATCCCCATCAAAACCACTGCTGCCCCACGGTGATAACTCACGTTAGTGGCCCCTAGAGGGGTCAAGGAGGCCCAGAAATTAATAGTGCATTTACGCTGTTTAGTTATGAGGCACCATTGGGCTTTCTTGGTTGCATCCCGAGTTAGTATTGCCTCTAACTCATAAACACATAGGATTTTAGAGCTGGAAGGAGAAGCACAATATGTTGTTTATCACTGTCACTGTCAGAATTCAAGTACAAAGAATTTTCTGCAGGTAAGCAGGCTTGACATGCAAAATTTCAGTTTCCCTAAAATGCCTAGTGAAGAAAATGGTGTATGTTGAGTTTACATTTTTTTAATTAAAAATTAGGTTGCATTCTACAAAGAAAATTTGCAACAAAATGTTAGTTAGGGAATAGAAGTACTTTCGGTGAACTCCATGGTCAAGGACAGTGCCCATTGTGTGAAATTATGATGACTGGTTTGTATTTAAAGCTGGCAGATGCAGGTAAAGTTATCCTGATATTTTAAGAGAGAAAGGTGTTTGAAGATAAATGAGGTCAGTTGTGGACCAGATCTTGGGAAGGAAACAGACTATTTTATCTCTTCTGCACTCTGTTTGTGCCCCAGCCTCATTTGATGTGCAAGTAGCAGGGTATAGAGAAGAGAACACGGGGCCTCAGCTTGTGTGAATGACTTTGAGCACTGCATTTCCTTATGTGAGTCATATCACGTTAGGTGTTTCTTACAGTTCTGTGTCATCCACGGACTTGCCATTCAAGTCTACAGCTTCATTCAGATTCTGAATAAGAACATTGAGCAAGTTAGGGCCAAGGACATCATTGCCCCAGTGAGGGTGGCCTTCAGTACAAAGGTGTGTATGGTGACTGACCCCCTCCTGGTTTGCCTGAGACTGTAGAGTTTCATGGGATGTGGAACTTTCAGTGCTGAAACTAGCACAGTTCCAGGCTGACTAGGATCGTTGGCCAGTCCTAGGCATGGATTGGTCAGCTGCTGAAGTCCGTCAAACGAAAGGTACTGTCTATCTTGCAGCCCATTCTTGCTTATCATACACAACTATGATGAGAAATCAATGTCCTGCCGAAGTTGAAGACACTACTTATCCTGAGAAATAACTGTCCTGCCGAAGTTAGACACCAAAGCTAGAGAGCAATTCCTGCTCATCAAGAAACCCCACCAGAAAAGCAACCAGGTTGGTTTGGCTTGGCTGGTTCTTGGTGAACCCCAGCTCTGCCTCCTAATGATAATGGCCCCCAAGCCTGTGCTGTCACCTGTCTTGGAATTTTGCCAGGTATTGGCCTTAACGTTTGACACAGGAGTCATCTTAGGATTAAATTTCAGATTTTTCATGTGCAGTAGTGACCACATTGATCTTAGTTTTAATGTTTTTGAGACTGCCTCTCATAGCATTTTTAATGTTGTTGAGACCACCTCTCCGAGCATTTTTTTTAAGGTCAAGTATATATCGAAATCTAAACTGCTTTGTGAAGCCCATGTAATTGTTAAGTGCCTTGTTAGCATGTTTTTTAAATTCATGCTTCAAGTAAACGGACTTACTTGGCTGTTGACACGTTTTCCTTTTCTTTTCTAATAGTCATACCCATCTAATTACATGGAATCCATGAAGCCCAACAAATATGGGGTCATCTACTCCACACCATTGCCCGAGAAGTTCTTTCAGACCCCAGAAGGCCTGTCACATGGAATACAGATGGAGCCAGTGGACCTCACGGTGAACAAGCGGAGTTCACCCCCTTCGGCTGGGAATTCGCCCTCCTCTCTGAAGTTCCCGTCCTCACACCGGAGAGCCTCGCCTGGGTTGAGCATGCCATCTTCCAGCCCACCGATAAAAAAATACTCACCCCCTTCTCCAGGCGTGCAGCCCTTCGGCGTGCCACTGTCCATGCCACCAGTGATGGCAGCTGCTCTCTCACGGCACGGAATACGGAGCCCGGGGATCCTGCCCGTCATCCAGCCGGTGGTGGTGCAGCCCGTCCCCTTTATGTACACGAGTCACCTCCAGCAGCCTCTCATGGTCTCCTTGTCGGAGGAGATGGAAAATTCCAGTAGTAGCATGCAAGGTAAATTCCGCCACTGCTTCATGCTGCTGCACTTGCTTAGTGTACTGGCGCTTCACCAGATGGGCTGGGTGAGGAAGCACGGGGGCAAGAGCTGTTGAACTCTTCAGAGGAAATACTCATCTGCCTAAGGCATTTCCTTTTCTTTTTTTTCCCCCCTGAAGTGTTGATACTGGAAGAGGTCCCAAGAATCGGGCTGTCTGTTTGATACCATGAGACAATTACTTTCACTATGTAATAGTCAACTTGGGGACAGAAAGAATCTTGACTTTATGTCGCTTTCTTGAATTCCTACATGGTTCTAAGTACAAAAGGCATTTAATAAATACTTTTTGATCGTGGTGAAAACTAAGAGCAATCAAAAGCCACCTTGTTTACCATCTGGTCATAGACAGAGGACTATGGGGTAGAAAGGAAATAATCCAGAATTATAAGAACGAATCATTTCAGGGCTGGTGTTTTAGAATCCAGGTCCCTATATTTGCTGCTTACTGGCAAAATAATGGTCAGGAGAGGCGAGAATCTCCCCCAGATTTGTTCCTGCTATAATCTGCCAAAGGCAAATAAATCTGTCATATCTGTGTTGTAGATAGGAGCTATGCAGTAAGCTTTGAAAAGCTGAAATTGGTAAACTGTATGTGGAGTGACTTTTCTATTTTTATTTTTTAGTACCTGTAATTGAATCATATGAGAAGCCTATATCACAGAAAAAAATTAAAATAGAACCTGGGATTGAACCACAGAGGACAGATTATTATCCTGAAGAAATGTCACCCCCCTTAATGAACTCAGTGTCCCCCCCGCAAGCATTGTTGCAAGAGTAAGTATATTTAGGCCTACCCAGCATTTGCATAGTAGCGTGCATCTTGGAACCTGGAACGGAAGCACAAGATTTCATACGTGTGATGTGGTGTGGATGACCAGGAACGGCTTGTAGTCTGTGGCCGCCACTGGTCTGGTACCACTAGTCAAGATGGGAGAATCCCTCCAAAAACAATATGCTGTTACACTGACAACGTTATGACAAAATTTACATCAAGTTTTCGTTGAATCAGTCATCCATGATTTTGCACCTTACCACATGAATTATTTTTGTTGTTTTTTTTTTTTCATTCTTCCAGGCTATGTATACTTAGTTTTTCCATGATGAGAATCCTTGTATAGATTAAACTTGGTGTTCTGTGGATCAAGTAAAGTTTTCATGTGGATATACTTAGTCCTTACAGAGTGTATAGTATCCTGTAGAATTGCCATCCAGTAGGAAGGTTGTGTGGTATTGGTCAGCATCCAAGCACCTGAATGGTGGTTTCTTGTAGGTCTAACATGGTATAATGTGGTCGTGCCACATATAGGTTCAGCAGCCTCATTTATGGGATCCCACTGTAGATAACCTTGGCCTCCACCAGTGATTACACTGAAGGCTGGGTTTGTAGTTGCTAAGAAGATGGCCTTCAGGTCCAGCAAGGATCCCACCTCTGTTCTCTATCATATGTGTGATCTTGGACTAGTCACTTAATTTGCTGCCCCCATTTCTGTTTTCATTATTGATTGTAGTTGTAATTGTCTTGTGTTACGGTGCTTCAACATTGGATTCAGCAGCCAGCTTCCGAGTACAAAGGCAACGATTACCTCCACAGTGTCCCTCCCATCATCCTCCTGCATCGTTTTCCTCCACTTGAATAAATGTTCTACCCACCTTTCTCCTTGATCTTCTCTACCCCTCCACCCCGCTCCCTCTCACAATTAACTCTACAGCAGAATGTGAATTCTCTGATTTTAGAATAACTATTTTATGGGCAACTTCAAATATATCCTAGTTGTATCCACATTCAGCTCGGGTAGGTACCTTCATAGTAGCTCATGGATTAATTGTCCACTGCACCCAATCATAGTCATTTTTGGTTTGGGTTGTCATATGCTCGTCAGTAGATGAAGAAGAGAATAACTCTTAGCCAACTGCATCAGCAGTAGGGAGAGAGTCTCTGATGGAATTATATTTTATTATTCCTCACAATTGCATAGTGCCCTCTTCCCTCAAAAAAAAACCTTCCCAGATGTTTTCAAAGAAATTATTTCATTCCTCCACAACAAGCATGTGGGAGTCAGAGCAAAAGGCAAACGGATTACCTGAGACATTAGATAACTCACCAGTAATCACACTGCTAACAGCTGAGGGGCCCTGGGCTTGATCTCCTGCTTCCGAATCAGGGCTTTTCTTGCCATCTTGTCATATCCAACCCGTTGTATCTGCTCATGCACTCAAGTGAAAGGAAAAAAATGACTAGGCAAAATGGATACATCTTAAAGGTGGAATTAACTTTTTTTATGTTGAGAGATGTTTCTGGCAAGGTAACTAGCAACATGGCATGCACTTACCGTTGTTCCTGCACGGGTGATGAAAAAGATGCTATAAAACTAAATAAAGCCAAGTGCTTCCATAGGGAGGGATCCGTTGACTGGACAAGTGTTATTCCAAAGTCTGGGTTATTGTGAATTGTGGTGTAAAACATTGCAGAAGATTTGAAAGCAATATTCTGTGCTCTGAATGCTGCTCAAAAGAAAATACTTTTCTCTTGTTTTAAGTACTATTCTTTTGATGATCTCAAGCTCAGTGGCTTTTAATGATTAATGAGTAATATGCTTTTTTTAAAGCTGACCTAAGAATGCATTCTGCTTCTCAAAAAAATGCAACAGATGAGCCACAGCTGGGACATGTACTCTTTAAGTAATGTTCTCACAGGTGTGATTAAGTAACGTCTTGGAGTATGCCCAGTAGCAGCCCACGTAGGAAACCAGCTAGCCAGGAAAGAATCACTTGAAACTAGGCACCCAGTACCACTGCAGTGAGGCAGCCCCAATAATATTTGCCTTAGGAAACCCTTCCTTTCCAGAGGCAGACTTAAAAGTGCAGGTTTGAAATCCATTTGCTTGATTGTGGTGTTACAGCTTTAGGATTATTTATAAAGGCACTCAAAGGTACATCAAATTCTTTTTGTTCTAGATTTACAAAAAGATTTCTTTGTTCTAAATACATAAAACTATATTTAGAACAAAAATCATAAGGATCAGATTTCCCTATTGAGTTGTGTATGTGAATTATAGCAAACTTAAGAAGGGCTGACTCAGCTCAAAACAGTGGACAGATGTCTTATATGTATTAGCTCTCTAACTTCTTAGTGATAATAATCCCAAACCACCTCTTTGAAAATGGGAGTAGAGACCGAAAAGTGTGAGATCCCAAGACTCTTAATCTAGCTTTGGCCTGAACCAACATCAGTCTCTTCAGAGATGCGGCAGCTAACCGTGCTCAGAAGGCTTAAGGGACACAGCTCAAGCAGAGATATCCTGGTTTGGGGACATCCTCAAAAAACTCATGAAATTAAACAACCATAGGGTACAAAGTTACAAATAGAGTATTTTGAACCTCACAATATTCATGGCTACCGTTTAGTAGCTTTATCTTGGGAACAGACATTGTTCTGAGATATAACCTTCTGAGATAACATTATCATCATCCCCAGTTAACAGAGAGGAAACCGAGACGCAGAGAGGGCGAGATCTTGGCCCAGGATCACAGAGACTGTCAGTGACAAAGCTGGGATTTGTAACCGCAGCCCACAGCCTTTCGGTGCACCTTTATATGTAAAATAAACAACTGGAAAGGGCAATCAGAATTACTGCACAGAAACCATTCGATTCCCAACCCATAAAATCCAATAATTGGGAGAGATTTCTAAAGTAGTCTGAGAAAGATAGTCTCCCAGTATCCCAAAGATACGTGAAAGTTTTATAGATAATAATTAAATTTCTACCCCAGCCCTTTATTTCCTGAATTTCTTTTAATGGAGATGAAACGTTTTCATTAGATGACATTAAAGCTGAAAGTTAAAAATAAACTGAACTTTTTCTTTCTATTGAAGGATTTTAAATGAATAATTCAGCTTATAAAAACTCTGTGAACCTCTCACTTTGCTGTGTTCTCTGCTATTTGTTTGCACATATATATATTTATATATATAATTGAAGTCCTCGTTCTTTTCCCCCTCCTCACTATTTTATGTTCACTTTTCCATGTATCTAAACTTGGCCTATCCATCTCTACCCCCCTTCCAGGTACTAGAGTAGGAAGGTGAGAGTCAACACTGACAGTTTCCTTTGCTCATAATAAAGGATGAGAAGTAAATAAATAAATAATTTAAAAAAAAAAAATGAGAAGTAAGGTCACTTAAGAAACACACCTTTTATTCATTTTCTAGTCACTTCTTAGCATGCCTGAAAAAGTTGTTGACAAGGGATGTGTATTCAAATATTTACCAAGACAAGTTTTATATCAAGAGACTCCCTTTTGATTTTTATGGATAAATTTTTTTTATTCTTTTTTTAAGCTCACTAGTTAGAGTGTTTACTCATCAAATTCTTTTTTTCCTGTTCACACATCTTTTTTCTCCTCAAACACACTTGTGCAAAATATTCCTGTATTATATGGAACATTTTAGGAGTTATAGATTTAAATATGAAAGAGAAAGAAGTCTTTCATTACAGTTAGAGGCCAACAACATACACTTGTGATATATCAAGTAATTAGTCATTAGGAAAGTGAATGAGCAGATTAGAACATTATAATTACTTACATTAATCAGCAAGGGAAGCCGAGGAACGTAACAGACTTTTCCCAGCTCTTCCTCCATCTCCCTTTTCTCTCCACCACCTTCTTGGTGAAAAAAAGAAAGCTTAGATTATAAGATTTTTAACAGGATTTGGTTTCGAGTCCACCCAGGGAAGGCGCAAACTCAGGAATGAGAGAAATCAGGAAGGTAGGGAGAATGTCAGGCGTCCCATGGGGGAGCTGGCACCACGTGAGCCAGCATCATGGGTGACCACAACACTGCGTTGAAATTCTCCCTCATACAGGAATCACAGTGACAGTGGAGGCTTGAGTTTGTGAAGACAGCAATGCCAACTTTTTTGTTGTTTTTTGGAAGAGCCGGCATTTGAAAATTGCATGTGAATTGGCAGTCTCAAAGGGACTCCAATTAAATGCCAATTACATAAAGGTTAGAAACATAGATATACCCTACAATGTGGTTTCCTGAGACTTAGGAGTTTGATCTTTTCCATTTTTCCCTAGCCAACAATAATGAAAATCAGAGCAGCCTGTGAAAAAATACAGTGTTCAGCATTGCCTAGAACCGCAAGATTCTATAAATAGGCAAAAGTTGACTGAGGGAAAGAGCCTCCCCAGCACTCGGCGCCTGCCTCTAGCATAGCACTTAACCCTTCTTACTGTCATTACTTATCTCCATGTCTGTCTCCCCCTAGAGTGTGAGCTCCTCGAGGGCAGGAACCCTGTTTTTATTCATCTTTGTGTCCCGGTGCCAAGCACAGTGCCTGGCTCATGGTAGGTGCTCACTCAATGTTTGTTGAATGAATATAGCAGTGCTTCTTGGGTTGATCAGCTAATTTCTTTCTGTTTATTTTGTCGGGATTTTTTGTTTGTTTGTTTTTGCCCAGTGTTGTTAATGCTTTTAGTAGACTGATGAAAAAAGAAGAACGTGCTCTCAACACTTTGCCTGTAACCTTGGCTTTCACAGGAATCACCCTTCGGTCATCGTGCAGCCTGGGAAGAGACCTTTACCTGTGGAATCCCCGGATACTCAAAGGAAGCGGAGGATACACAGATGTGATTATGATGGATGCAACAAAGTGTACACTAAAAGCTCCCACTTGAAAGCACACAGAAGAACACACACAGGTATTAGAAACACCAGACCCACTTCATCTTTCTTCTTAAGAAGTATTAGAATGGAATGCAAAGGTTGTTACGATGAAAGGTTTTCAGGGTTCTTGAAAGTTACCATAGTCATCTCCAGATGTGTCGTCTCCAGATTAGTTGTGCAGAATGAAGATGTTGCCAATGATTCGCCTTGGTAATAAGTTAGAGTAGATTCAAAGTAATCCCCAAAACAAGGCCGCTCACAATCACTTGCAGTTCTGTGCTCTCTAGCAAAGGAGGGAGAAAGGGTTGGAACCTTTGCCACTGGAACGGGGGAAGTGCTTTCACAGTCAAGGATGTGGCCTCCCTACGAGCTATTTCACATACATGCATTGTACATTCATGAGAGCCAAGAACAGTCTTTGTGTAGCACAAATTAATGCAACAGTTTAACACAAACAATTCCAATAGAAGACTGTCCTTGAAGGAAAGAAAGGTGAAGAAATGTGGTTAATATTTGTCTTCTAAACTTGAGGGAGCTCTTATGCTATTGCCTACCATATTTGTTTTAGGATTTCTTCCATCTTGCCCAATACTGAATATAGAACATGAGCAGCCGAATCATACAAAGGTCATTATGGCCAAGAAAAATGTGAAATTGGTCTCAGTGCCAAATGTTTTGGTAGTAAAAGATCTTAAGGAAATAATACAAAAATGTTTTAACAGCCAGGTGCAGTGGCGTGCATCTGTGGTCCCAGGTCCTTGGGAGGTTGAGGCAGGAGGATTGTTTGAGCCCAGGAGTTCAAGTCCAGTCTGGGCAACATAGGGAGGCCTTGTCTCTAAAAAAAAATTAAAAATGAAATGTTTTAACAGCCTGATTGACTATTAGTAGTGGTGATGCATATACAGTAAGGCTCATCTCACCTCAAACTCTTTGATGTGAAATTCTAGTTTGACAGCAGTTTGCATCTGTGTACATTTTCGTTAGCAGTGTAGGTTGCTTTTCTGAGTCTTGCAAATCATTTTTACTCAGAAAATTTACAAAGAGGAATCTGAGGTTTGGAAGAGAAAAGGGAAGGAAAGTGGCAAAATGGAAGTGAAGTTTTTAAGTGAGTCCTGGGAGGAGGCAGAGGAAGCTAACACCCACAGAGAGAGCTGAGCGTGATGGCCTTGTGTCTACAGCAACGCCCAAACAGCAGTGCAAATCGATGATTACTGAGGGCATTGTTGGGGCATTAGTGGGACCCAAGAGGTGGATATTACCAACTTCCAGCCTAAAATTAGAAAGACATTGAATATTTGGGTGACAGTTTAGATATAGGAAAAAATGCCTCTTTGTGTGTGTATTCTGTACCAGGAAGCAGATAGTAGAAATCCTAAATATCTCATTCAAATGCCAAGGAATGGTAATCCCTCAAGGCTTCTAGAGAACAAGGGGTGTTAAATGGGAGTTAATTTGTCATACTCATGACCCTTATGACTAATTTAAAATGTAAGATTTCCATAACAGCCTTTTTATTTGTGAGGGTCTCCCATCATCCTGGTTCTCCCTATCATTTTCTCACAAGGAGCTTCTGTTCCTCATATGTAAATTATCCTTATCCTACAGGAGGGGGTTGTAAAAACCTGGCTCAGGACAGATGAGGAAGAGTTTGTGTATTTTAGTGCCCCTGAATTAGAGCATTATACTTAGGCATAATTGTTATTGCCTAAACAAGAAAGTAAGATGTTAATCCCTAGCAGATATTTCAGTTGTTAGAGACTTCATATTTTTAGAAAACTATTGAAAAGTATAAGAAAATCCCACAAACTTTCAATTTGGAGTTCTCATTAAATGAATAACACTGCATATAATTAAGCTCCCAAGCAGGTTTAAGATTTGGGAGATATGCAAATACAGATCACCATGTGTTCATCACTATTTGGTAGTCCCTCAGAATGGATTTCAGTGACTCTGTATTTTAAGAACTCTTAAAATTCTCCTCCCATTTTTTTTTTGGCAGAGAGCCAATGAAACATTAAGCTATTAGTTCATTTTCTTCTTGCTTGTCCTGCAGTAGTTTATAATGCACTGTGTTATTGAAGAACAAATGTATGAACATATCTTGAAAATATTATTTGTCAAGCATTAGCTCAAAGATCTTTACTGCCTTTACAGGCAAAAATAGCTCTTTTCTTTTTCCTTTTGCAGGAGAAAAACCCTACAAATGTACATGGGAAGGATGCACATGGAAGTTTGCTCGGTCTGATGAACTAACAAGACATTTCCGAAAACATACTGGAATCAAACCTTTCCAGTGCCCGGACTGCGACCGCAGCTTCTCCCGTTCTGACCATCTTGCCCTCCATAGGAAACGCCACATGCTAGTCTGATCGCCTCTGTGTCCTGCCTCAGCGTGACTCCCCACTCACCTGGCTCTCTCTCTGTCCTGCCTCCCATTATCTAACACATTTTTTACATGTACATTTTAATTTGATTCAGCTGGTCTGAATCTCGGAATTTATATCATCCAAAACTTCCATATGGTCAGTAGTAGACGTTCTCTAATCCTCCCTCTCCTTACCACGGGTCAGACCTAAAGAATGTGAACACTTTTTTTTTTTTTTTTCTGGGGATGCTAAGCAAACCCTTCTTATAGATACGTTTAATGTAATAAGAACAAGGGAACATGTAAACTAACATAACCAATTGTCAGTTCTCCATGTATTCCTCAAAAGAATGTCAGAGTAAATGTATTAGAAATACAGTATCCAGACTGCTAGTCCTTGCCAGAGACATTCTTACCTCTGCCCTGTGATAATATTTTATGCTTGACAGTGAAAACAAGGGTGGCCCCTTGCACCGGTTAGCTAGAAGTACAGCAAGATTTCAAGCTAGTGCAGTTACCTCTTCCGTCATCCTTCACAAATCTTGTCAACCTGGATCTTAGACTTCATCTGAATCAAGTTCTTTGCCCTCCTTTGTGCCTGCAGCTCATATGGAGGTCTTTGCCACCAATGGGAGATGAGCCCAAACTTTGGATCTAGGTGGGTGATGTGTAGTGGTTCAAGGGAAGAGTGCTGTGCTTTCGTAGCATGGAGTCGGAGGAGAGGGCCGTTGAGCAGTGGGGAGCAGAAGAGGCAATTCCTCCTGGGCTAGGGGTTATCAGTGAGGTTTGAACATTTTGTTAGCTGTGTGCAGCATTCCCAGAGCTTCAGTCTCTGTGCATTCTCAGCTTTGCAGAACCGTGCTGCAAAGCCACATACCGATGGGGTTATCCATGCAACTATCTCCATTCCTACAATGTCCTTAATATGAGATCATCAAACATTGATAGTAGGGACTCTGTGGAATATTTGCCCAGTAATGGTAAGAAATCTTTTGGGTAAGAGTATGGATGGTTCTTCTTTTACCCAATCTGCTTATAGCTTTTTTTGTAAACAGGGAAATGTTGAGTGGTACTTGTATTCCCTTATCAAATTAATCACATAGCTTTTATACAGAAACTCTTCTGTGTGAGCTGTAAGGTGCCAAATTTGCTGTCACTTGTATTCATGACACATCCCATAAAGCATCTGCTAATGCTTTAAGAGATTGATTCAATTAAGACCTGAGTGACACTATTTGTAAATATAACTAGTTGTGAAGCACACATACCTTTATTTTGGGAATTTATGAAAAAATATAGAAAACCACAGATCAGGGATTCATATATGTAGCTCAAAAATTCCCAAAAGTTTACTGTTAGAGCTGGCAGTTTCCTATCACTATTTCAGTGTCAGAACAAACTGAAAATAATGGCTCGTGTTTATGTTGAAGATAAATAGCACCATTATTGGGGGAAGTTATTCAAAAGCAGGCTTTTGAGCACCATAGTCTAAATGCCAATAAAAATAATTCATACATAGAAATGTCATTGGTCCTAAATTTGAAGAAAGTGAGCAACAATAGTTAAATGTGGGTGCATATAACCAAATTCCCCTTCATCAAGAATGGAGGAGAAGAGAGAAGAATGAAATCCTGAAGATTCATCCCAGCCACAACTCAGGATCCAACACAACTTTAACTGGGAGGAATACATTGTTTGGTCATTTTTAAAACATCTGTGAATGAGTGATTCTGGAGGCCTGTGAATTGTGTGGGGAGCTTGCTTTGATGGCACTATGTTAATAAAAGTTGTAGGGACTGTGCACCTAAGGCTAAGAGGTCCCACTCATCCGCCCTGTGAACCAGCTGTAAAGAAATGTAGTTGAGAAATGCAAAGAAATGTGTTATCTTGGCACTTGGGTTTGATTTTCCTTTTTTTATAGCACTGCAAAATTTCTTTAGGATATTAAAACATCCTAATTGGGCTGTTTGTTTTGTTTTTCAGCTAAAGGTAAAAATTTTTTTTTTTAGCTAAAGTTTTTCTTTTTTGCAACTGTGACATAAATTGAGTGATAAAATGGCTCTTTGAAAAGTAGATATAGTCTGTATTGTAAAAGCTTAGTCATATTCATGGCAAAGTGTTCATTTCTTGAGATGGTTCTTCCACAACACACAAGAATCAAGATGGAACGCAAGGAAAACCTTTTTGTTTTTGTTTTGACCGAGGTAACCAATCCATAGAGAAGTGGGGAAAGGGTGAGAAAGGATCAGATTGATCTGGGATCAGCTTGGAGCCTGAGTTCAGCCTCATGGGCATCTCATGGAATTGATGCATTTGCTGTGGCATATTTAAATTTTGTTCAAAAGATTTTAAGCAAGACCTTGCAAAGACTCTTAAATGTTACTGTTCAGCTTGCTTAGATTGTGTTAACAGTTGATTTAACAAAGATCCATTTTAACTCTGGAACAAAAGCAACCCAGAGCATCCATTCTCTATTCCCATGCTGGTCGATATGCTTTCATTACCAATTGGCCCTTACCAAACTTTTCTTATATATATATTTGTATTTTACTATGATAGTTGAGAAATTTAGCCTCTTAGTCATTTTTAGCTGTTATTGTGGAAGACCTCAAATACAAGATTAGATGCCCTTGAACATGTTTTAATGATGTGTGTCATGTTACTACCAATGGCGATTTCAGTCGCAATATTTTAAATTGATGAGAATGATTTGTAAACATGAAGTTGCTATTATGTAAATTCTGTTTGTTATAGAGTTTCTTCAATTGTTACCCAAGTGTCATCCTAGAGAAGTCAGAAGAATCAGAATCCATTGTATTTTAGAGTTATGTGAATCTACATCATAAATGGGCATTAACATTCTAAATTGCTTGGTTTGGAGACTGTGTTAGCAGCATAGCTATATTCAACTAGGGAGATGCTAAATACACAGAAGTTTCAAGAGCCTTGGAACAGAATTACAGGGGAACTATATATGTATATGTATATTTTATTAAACACCCATCTGCACTATCAGTATTGCACTAATGTGGAATTTGAAAGACTATTTTGCTGATACTGTATATCTGCGCATCATTCCTGATTAGATTGTTTTAAAGACAATCTGAAAGATCTAAGGTTTTAAAATAATTTGGTTTGAAAATATACAGTTGTCTTGAAGGAATTGCTGTCATACATGAAGTTGCTCCAAGCTGTCTTTATTCTCTTCTTGGTCAAGGTTAACAATTGCTAAATGATCGCAAATTCACCTAAACAATACATTTACAAAGCCATCTTTACATGCATTAAACGAGGGCTACAACGATATTGTTTTACAAATACTAGCACTTTTTTTCTGTTATGTACTTAGTGTTAGAGGGTCAAAATAATCTTTCTGCTTAGCATCTCTTAAACCATACCTGCAAATATAGCAGGATTATTACATTTACAGTACTTTAATACTTGTATAAACTATGCAGAAATTTTTAATAAAGTGTAATATATTTTATAAGCTAATAAGACTGAATGGGTAAAGGTTTTTAGCATGCATTAGTATACTTGCAGATACTGAAACATTTTGGTAATCTTTCTTACTAAAGATGTGAATGTTTAATGTACCTTCTCTGTTTCTACTCTGTAGTCCAATGGGAATTCAGTAATGACATTTTGTCATGTCAAACTGTGAACATAAATTTGTACTGTACAGTCCTCATATACTATATACAGTATGCAATATATATTATATACTTGTTAATAAAACCATCAGAATATTAAATGTGATCATGTGATTACTTCATATGCAGTGATCACTAGAACAAAAGTTACAGAGCAATTTCAGAACCCTCGCTTAGAACTGAACTTACTCTGATGGGCAGTTATTGTTGATGGAGAGACAGAAAAATAGATCTAACTGGAAGATGAACTAACGGAGTTAACTCAGCCCTCAAGCTGTGTCCCTGGTTTTCTGAAAATAGCCAAACAGGAAGTCTTCTAGGCTGAAATCATAAAACTGAAAACTGCAGACAATCCAGCAAAAATCTACAAACTCACCTAGTTGATTCTTGAGATACTTTGTGTATTTGTTGTTTATGACCCCTTGTCTGCTTCCAAAAAGAACTTGCAGTGTGTTGTATTAAAAGACATATGTGTATAATACTTAAAACTTTTAGAGTAAAATATCAAGACTCTCATGTTGGGGAGTGGGGAACGAGGAACAGAACAATAATACATTAAAGTAAATAATTCTGGATAAAAGTATTATTTTTCAAGCCTTTAGTAACCATGTCCATGGACACTGCATTCTCCAGCATCATATGAAGAAGAAGTAGTTTCCAATAGGGATTTCCAGTTGAGTTTTTGTTTTGTTTGGTTTGGTTTTGGTTTTGGTTTTGGGTTTTTTTTGAGACAGTCTTGCTGTGTTGCCCAGGCTAGAGTGCAATGTTGCAATCTCACTGCAACCTCCACCTCTTGGGTTCAAGCAATTCTCCTGCCTCAGCCTCTCAAGTAGCCAGGACTACAGGCGCACGCCACTGTGCCCAGCTAATTAGCTAATTTTTGTAATTTTAATAGAGAGAGGGTTTCACCATGTTGGCCAAGCTGGTCTCAAACTCCTGATCTCAAGTGATCCACCCACCTTGGCCTCAGAAAGTGCTGGTATTACAGGCATGAGCCACTGCACCCAGCCAAGGATTTAGAGTTCTTTTGTTTAAGGCAAATGTAATTACCTCTCCTCTTCCCTCTGCATCCCTGCAATGTAATTGAAACTGAGGCTAGCTTGTTAGACTTCAGCAGTTGTCCTCCAGCCCGGATTTCATTTTAGCAAAACACAAGGTAATGTCTGGCCAGCACTTCCCACAGGACTTAGTTTCACAGGTTGGAGATGGAAGAGGTTTGGGAGAAGGCTAAGTTCAGCCTTTGGGGCACTCTTCAGCCTTCTCTAGGGGGAGCTTCTCTGCTTTTATACCAAGGTAGTTAACTGCAAGATCAAAAGCAAGTGTATGTGACTATAAATCCTAATGGAATACTGGCTTGAATTAGTTCAGTTGACTGGCTGTAATCCTTCCACTACATTTCTTTTTCTTTGTCTTTTTTTTTTTTTTTTTTTTTTTTTGAGAGGGAGTCTTGCTCTCTTGCCCAGACCAGGGTGCAGTGGCACATTCTTGGCTCACTGCAACCTCCGCCTCCCAGTTTCAAGCGAGCCTCCTGCCTCAGACCCTCTAGTTGCTGGAATTACAGGCAGGCGCCACCATGCCCAGCTACCCTATTTTGTGTTTTTAGTAGAGACAGGGTTTAGTAGAGACGGGGTTTCGCCATGTTGGCCAGGTGATCCACCCGCCTCAGCCACCCAAAGTGCTGGGATTATAGGTGTGAGCCACCGCGCCCAGACAATCCTTTCATTATATTTCTTATGCATGACTTGACACTTGCTGAGTTCAAAATAAGATCCATCCATGGCCGGGCGCGGTGACTCGCGCCTGTAATCCCACCACTTTGGGAGGCCGAGACGGGCGGATCACGAGGTCAGGAGATCGAGACCATCCTGGCTAACACGCGGTGAAAACCCGTCTCTACTGAAAATACAAAAAAATTAGCATGGTGGCGGGCGCCTGTAGTCCCAGCTACTCGGGAGGCGGAGGCAGGAGAACGGCATGAACCCGGGAGGCAGAGCAGTGAGCCGAGATTGCGCCACTGCACTCCTGCCTGGGCGACAGAGCGAGACTCCATCTCAAAAATAAAATAAAATAAAATAAAATCCATCCTTCTAGGAAGAATTGTTACAAGCTGGATTCTGCCCGGGTAAATGATCAGGATGGTAACAAATGTGGATTCTATAAGAAACTAAATTCTTTGCGGGAATGGTTGAACAAAGTTAAGATGTTCCAAACAAAAAAAGACAATACATAACCACTGCCCATTACAGTCAGCCCTCTGTATCCATGGGTTCCGCATTTGCAGATTCAACCCAGGGCAAACAGAAAATACTCAGGAAACATAAAAAACAACACTACAATAATAATGCAAATAATAAGAACACAGTATAATAGCTATTTACATTGCATTTACACTGTATTAGGTATAAGTAATCCAGAGAGAATTTAAAATATACAGGAAGATGTGCATCAGTTGTGCAAATACTATGCCATTTTATGTAAGGGACTTTAGCATTTGAGGATTTTGGTATCCCTGGGGGTCCATGCATACCGAGGGATGACTATTTAAATGCTATCAGGTTAAGAAAGCAGGATTAGGAGGCTTGCTGGGGGCCAAGTTATCAATTCTAATCTGAAAGAGAAGAAATGGCTGTGTTCAGGGAAGGATGGTGCTAAAAGATAAACTTGGGCACATTAAAATCTTAAAAGAGTTTATTTGAGCAGACAGCAATTCATGAATCTGGCAGCACCAGTTGCAAACAGTTGCCTGATTCAAAGAGACTGAATAAGCTGTTCTCAGAAGCAAAACAAATTATTTGATGGTTGAAGTTGAAAGTTGTAGTTAGAGGTTAGTTGGCAATTTCTGATTGGTTAATATTGTTTCCCTAGGCTGTGATCATTCACTCTGATTTGGGCTTTGGTTTGCTTACACAGGAACTCAAGGCATGGGAGGTGTCTCAGCCTAATGATCTCCCAATTCAATTATCAAAACAATGGATTGAGATGGTAGTAAATACATATACACATAGATGTAAAAGTTAAACTACTAGAGACCTGACTTGCCAGTGCGTGCACATAAAACTCAACAATGAATTGTTCTTCAAGTGTACATTCATTTTAAGAATGTAAATGAAACCTGTTACCATTTCCTATTGTCTGAGCAGATCATAGTAACAATAGTTAGTAATAGTGCAGTATTTAGAGAGAGTGACTCCGAAATTAGAATAACACGTGCTATAAATTAGAATTATTTTTAAACTTATGGGGAAGTGGGAGGTTGAGTCTCACCAAGTACAGATATGCTTATTGGTTTGAGAGCTTCTGCTCATTATATCCCTGGTTTTGCATTCCCTACAGGCACCCTGAGTGGTGGGGTTAATAGAAAACGGAAGTTGGATCTTCAGCTCCTGGATCATGGCTATTTCACACTGCATACACTTAATGCATTTGATGTTTCTTCCTTTTCTCATGATTCAGGAACTCCATCAGTCTATAGACTTGGTGTCTAAAGAACTCAGAGAGGTGGCTCTTGGGGACTTTCAAGCCTTGCTGATCTGCTCCAGAAGAGATATCACCTCCTGCTGCAAAGTACAAGAGCTTGCCTGTCAGTTACACACCTCCAAAGCTATGTTCATGCGATCCCTCAACTAAAATAATATCCCGCCCACACATTCACCACCAGAATGAGATCCTCATGGCTGAGCTGAGACGTGCTCGTCTTTGTGAAGACATTGTTAGATGGTAGTTTGTTTCTGAACCAAGCTAGAGTCCACTAGTCCAGTGCAATAAGGCCAAACATCCACACCAAGGTTTTGCAGCAGGAAAAAGGAGGGCATTTATTTGCAGGGTGCCAAGCAAGGAGAATTGGGCAACTCATGCTTAAAACCCAACCTCCCCCGTGATTTTTAATTAAGCAAGGGTTTTTAAAAGCAAAGGTAAATTTCAGGAAAGCAAAAGTTATAAGCAAAATCATAAATGTATCCATGGAGTTTATACATTGGTTTGGCCTAAAAAGATGGGATATCTTGAAGCAGGGCTGTACAGGTCATAGGGAGATTCAAAGATTTTCTGATTTGCAATTGATTAAGGAAGGGAAGATTTATTTGAAGACTTGGAGTCAGCAGAAATGAATATTAGGTCTGGCCCATGGGCGTTACTTCCTCCAGGATCCTCAGGAAGAACTTTAGAACAAAGAGCTGTGGTCAGAGCTCAGTCCTTAGTTTCCCCTTATCTGAGATCTACATGCCAGCAGATGGCATTTTCCATTTGGTGGAGTTCTGGGTTTCGGAAAAGTAATTGAGGGACATGAGTTAAAATGTTATCTTTAGTTTCTACAGGGAATCAAACATCTTGTAACTAACTTCCTTGGCTATTGTTTAATGCTACTATTACCTTCTTGCTTATCAACTTGCTCATGTACTTCTCATGGCTAGCTAGGTGCCTGGAATTCCCCTTAAAGGAACTCAAGAATTTCTTTTATTTCCATTCTTGAGGGCCCAACAGGCCCCCGAGGGAAGCCGGTACTCCATCTCAGTTTATGGAATAGGCGAGCCTGAGTTCTGCTCCTACCTCTCGCCCTAACCTCTCTCTCACCCCTTCACAGTCAGCTAATCACTTCTGAGGCCACTTCTGGGTCTTTTCTCTCCTGTCCATTGCTATTGAGCTCCTGTGTTTCTCACTGGGGCTAGCACAAAAGTGTCTTCACGCTCTCACTTAAATCATTCTCCTCCACCAGCCACCAAAGCCATCTTTCCCAAACTAAGAGCTGACCATGTTATGCCTGTCTGCTTAGAATCCTTCCATGGTCCTCACTGTACTGAACCTGGTTCTTCTTCATTCAGCCCTACCCCATTTAAAGCCTCATCGTTTATCGTTAAACTTTTGTTTTCATTTTCCTGTTTTTTTTCTAAGAACCTTCTAACACTTCCCATACTCAGTGAGTTTGATGAGTGCACAAGGCATTCAGGCAGATACCAAACTCTTACTCATTTGTCAAAATCCCACTCAAAAGTTACCTATTCTTTGAGCTTTCTTTGAATGAACTCACCCTCTCTGCAGAGATAATCTCTCCTTACTTCTTCTTCTTTTTCTTTTTCCTTTTTTTTTTTTTGAGATGGAGTCTCGCTCTGTCACCCAGGCTGGAGTGCAGTGCCGTGATCTCGGCTCACTGCAACCTCCACCTCCCAGGTTCAAGCGATTCTCCTGCCTCAGCCTCCTGAGTAACTGGGATTACAGGTGCACACCACCATGCCCAGCTATTTTTTTTTTTTTTTTCTGTATTTATAGTAGAAACGGGATTTCACCATGTTGGTCAGGCTGGTCTCAAACTCCTGACTTCATGATCCGCCCGCCTCATCCTCCCAAAGTGCTGGGATTACAGGCGTGAGCCACCACACCCGGCTAATTTTCGTATTTTTTGTAGAGATGGAGTTTCGCCATGTTGCCCAGGCTGGTCTCAAACTCCTAGGCTCAAGCAATCCATCTGCCTCTGCCTCCCAAAGTGCTGGGATTACAGGCATGAGCCACCACACCCGGCCCTCTCTCCCTACTTCTTTCTGCAGCCACATAATCCTTGAGTTTCCCTCAATCTTCAGCACTTATCACCCTGTGGGTCAGTCCATCCAGCTGTCTGCTTCCCTCCCTAGATCTCAGACCACCCTAACATGATTCTCTTCCGGGTGTCCAGTGTCCAATCCCCAGCACCAGGCACAAAGCATGACTGGGTGTGTGTTGGAAAGTGTGCTAGGGAAGGTGTGTTGAATGAACAAATGGGCACTAATAGCTAACATTAAGTGAACACTTACTAGATACCTTGCACTATTCTAAGCAATTTGCAGGCATTAATTAGTTTAATTCTCAACACTGTAAAGCATGTAACTATTATCATTTTCTTTCTACAGATGGAAATTGGGGCACAGACAGATTAAGTAATTTACCCAAGGTCACAAAGATAGGAAGCAGAAGAACCAGCTTCAAATTCAGGCCACCTATGCCCAGAGCCTGCTGTCTTAACCATTATATGGGCCTCTGGCCTGGGTGGCCCTCAGGCCATTTCATGCTTCCTCTCAAAATTCAAACCAGGTGTGCCATGGGTGGAATTTTTTTTCATACTTTTACCATACTGAGTCATCTGCTGGGTTACCCTCTCCCTCCCTCCCAGGCCCCATTCATCCACCCCTTCACTAGAAAAATACTGCTAATTCTTCAGTACTTGCAAAGCCAGAAATCCCCAATGGGTAAAGGAAGGGGGAAATTTGCTGGTTTCTATAAATAAGAGGTTTGAGATATAGAAATACATTTATTTGTATATATGTATACATACATATATGTATGGGATTACACCTGTAATCCCAGCACTTTGGGAGGCTAAGGCAGGTGGATTGCTTGAGTCTAGGAGTTCAAGACCCGCCTGAGCAACATGGTAAAACCCTGTCTCTACAAAATATACAAAAATTAGCTGGGCATCTCATACATATATATGTATATATGTGTGTGTATATATATACACACATATATACTTATATGTATATGAATATATATCTACATATGTATATGTGTATATGTATATGTGTGTGTATATACATATATATATATATATACACACACACACACACTTTTTTTTTTTTTTGAGACACCATCTCACTCTGTTGCCCAGGCTGGAGGGCAGTGGTGTCATCTCAGCTCACTGCAACCTCTGCCTCCTGGGCTCAAACGATCTTCCCACCTTAGTAGTAGTAGGTAGGACTACAGCCATGTGCCACCATGCCCAGCTAATTTTTGTATATTTTGTAGAGATGGGGTTTCACCATGTTGCTCAGGCTGGCCGTGAACTTCTGGACTCAAGCAATCCACCTGCCTTGGCCTCCCAAAGTGCTGGGATTACAGGTGTGAGCCACTGTGCCTGGCCTCGATTTTTTTTTTTTTTTTTTTATGTCAGGTAAATTGTATCATTTAGATAAAAATCATTCTTTTTAATGTAAATTCAGTCATATAATTATAATGAAGACATAGAACAATTCCATCCCTCCTTAAAATTCCCTCGGCCTCCTTTATATTCACCCCGTCCCCCAGGCCTATTTTATTTCCCTGTACTTTCACCTCTTACATATGTGTGTCACCTTTTTGAGTCTGGTGTCTGTTGTTTCACACTACGTATTTGAGATTCAACTATGTGGTTACATGTATCAGTAACTTGTTCCTTTTAATTATTGAATAAGGATATACAACAATATGCTTATACATTTACCAGTGGAAGAATATCTGGATTATCTTCAATTTGAGGCAATTATGAATAAAGCCACCATAAATATTCATGTACAGGTATTATTAACCTTTTTGTTCAATTTTTGGGTTTTCTGTTCCTTGCTCTTGGGTAAATACTTAAGAGTGGGATTGCGAGATTGTGTGCTAAGTAAAGATTTAGCTCTTTAACAAATTGCCCTGCTCTTTTCCAGAGCAGCTATGCCATTTTGCATTTCCACCAGCAATATGTGAGCGTTCCAAGCTATTCTACAACCTCACCCACACTTGCTATTGTCAAGTGTTTTGTTTTGTTTTGTTTTATCCAACCAAATAGGTGGGGCAGTATCTCATTGTGGTTTTAATTTGCATTTCCTTCATGACTTATGATGAGCATCTTTTCATGTGTTTATTTGCCAGCCTTATATCTTCTTCAGTGGAGAATCTCTTAAAATCTTTTGCACATTTTGTATTGGGTTGTTTGTTTTCTTATTATTACATTCTGAGAAGTCTCTGTACATTCTAGATATGCGTCATGTTTTGCTAATATTTTCTCCCAGCCTGTGGTTTGTCTTTTCATTTTCTTAACAGTGGTTTTTCAATAGAAGATATTTTTAATTTTGATAAAGTTTAATTTATCAATTTTTTCTTTTATGAATCAAAATTTTTGTGTTCTATCTAAAAAATCTTTCCCTAACCCAAGGCCACATACATTTTCTCCTCTTTTCTCCTTCTAGATTCCTTATGGTTTTAGGCTTTACACGTACATCTATGATCTATTTGGGCTTGATCTTTGCCCATAAATATAATTTATGAGTTAAGTTCATATATATGTCCAATTGTCCTATCACCATTTATTGAAAAGACTATTCTTTCTCCATTAAATTGATTTTGCGTATTTGCCAAAAAATCAACTAACCATATATGTGTGGGTCAGTTTCTGGGTTCTCTGTTGTGTTCCATTAATCTATGTGTCTATCTTTTCACCAAGACCACACTATTTTAATTACAGTAGCTTTACAACAAGTCTTCAAATTAGTATGAATTTGCTAACCTCGTTATTCTTTTTAAAAATTATTCTGGTTGTTCTAGCTCCTTTGGGCTTCCATTTAAATTTAAGGACCAGTTTATCAGTCTTTCAAAACAAAAGCCTGCTGGGATTTTGCTTGGGATTATACTGAATTTATAGAACAAATGAATTTTTCAATGTAAAAATGTGCTCTATTACTCCATTTATTTGAGTCTTCTTTGATTTCTTTCATCAGTGTTTTATAGGTTTTGTATACAGGTTATGGACATATTTAATCAGATTTATACTTAAGGTTTCTGTTGTTGTTCTGTGCAAGGGATTGGGTTTAGCAGTCATAGAGTGACAGATGATAAGTCCTGGCTTTGAATGAGATGGAGAGTTAAAATTGAGACCTTCTACGTAAATAGTTGAACATAGGCAAACACAAAACACTTCTGGAAGAACATACTTAACCATGACACAGACAGTTTTCACAGAGAAAGCTCTACTTTGATTTAAGTTCACAAGCCAAGCTAACAAAACTCATAAAGAAACATACATTATAAGCAAGAGCACAGATGCTGCAAAGACCACAACAAAGAAATTCCTATGGTAGAACTGTCAGAACACTATATTTAAAGACATGGTAGGATTAATCAAAGCCCTAAGAAAATGGGTATCTGGAAAAGGATTCCAGCCACAATATTAATGAATGGATTCATTCCACACTATTCCTTCTGCTAATTACCTCCCAAAGTGCTGAGATTCTGGGATGAGCCACTGCACCTGGCTGACTATAACAGTTAGATTAAAGGGGTCTAGCCTACCGAGCTATTCTCTTCCTGGTCTTTTGGGCAATGGGTGAGGGGGGTGCTGCACTTCTTATAGTGTTTACCTGGAGTATAACAGTGGTTTGTTTTGTTTTGTTTTGTTTTTTAGATGGAGTCTCGCCCTGTCACCCAGGCTGGAGTGCAGTGGTGCGATCTCAGCTCACAGCAACTTCCGCCTCCAGGGTTCAAGCGATTCTTCTGCCTCAGTCTCCCAAGTAGCTGGGACTACAGGCACCCGCCACCATGCCCAGCTAATTTTTGTATTTTTAGTAGAGACGGAGTTTCGCCATATTGGCCAGGCTGGCCTTGAACTCCTGACCTAGTGATCCACCCGCCTCAGCCTCCCAAAGTACTGGGATTGCAGGCATGAGCCACCGCGCCCACCTCTGAGTTAGGTATTATTATTCCTGTTTTACAGATGACACTGAAGCTCAGAGAAGCCAGGTAACTTACCCAAGACGTGTTTTTTAAAAAAATTTTTGTTTTAATTAGAGATGAAGGGTCTTGCTATGTTGCCCAGGCTGGTCTTGAACTTCTGGGCTTAAGCGATCCACCTGCCTTGGCCTCCCAAAGTGCTGGGATTACTGCATATAAGCCACCGCATTGGCTTTCAATTGTAGAGTGAGGGAGAGGATTATAGAGAGCAGGGAGCAGAAGGAAAAGATATTTTAAACCCACGTCTGAAGTCCCTGGCTCATCTCTGGGTAGCCCAAGCATCAAACTGACCAGAATGAACACAGAAGAAGCTTTGAGAATTGAACTACAGCGTGGAATATCACCACGTTTCAAACTGGCCTCTGTGCACAGCGTGGCTGACCAGAATCGTACTACAAAGCTTCAAAAATTAAGTTAACATTCAAACCACAGCCCACAAAAGTGGGCCAGGATGTGTGCTCTAAATCTAAATGGGTGGACAGCCAGCTAAAATAGAAGATTTAAACAGGAACCAGAGTCTCATAACAGTACACACAGAGTTTCTAAGACATAATCCAAAATTACTCAGCATAGCGAGAACCAGGAAAATCTTACCTTGCATGAGAAAAGAAATCAGCAGACACTACCACTCAAAGGACAGAAACACTGGAATTATCTGAAAAGGGTTTTAAAGTAACTATTATAAAAATTCTCCTAAAAGCAATTATGAACACTCCTGGAACAAATGGAAAACTAGAAAATCTGAGCAAGAAATACAAGAAACAAAAAATAATCAAAAGGAGATTTTAGAACCAAAAAGTATAATATTCAAAAAAAAAACCCTGGATGGGCTTAATAACAGAATGGAGGTTACAGAGGAAAGAGTATTATGAAGATAGATCAATGCAAATTATCCAATCTGAGCAACAGAGAGAAAAACAGACTGAAAAAAATATGAACACAGGCTAGGTACCTGTAGCACAATAACAAAAGATCTAACATTCAGAATTCCAAAGGGAGAGAAGAAAGTGCAGGGCTAAAAAATTTTGAAGAAATCATGTCTGAAAATTCCCCACATTTGTTGAAAGATCAAAAAAACTACAGATTCAAGGTTAGCAAACCCCCAAAAGATTAAACTCAAAGAAACCTCTAACCAGATATATCATAATCAAGCTGTTGAAAACTAGACAAATAAAAAAAGATGAGGGGTCAGACATAACCTGCATGAAGCATGGTATTGAATTTTTACATCGACAACTAGATAAATACTAAATACTAGAACTGTAAGTGGTTTTATTTGTATTAAAACATTTAATATTTTATTTTTGCCAAAAATTAAATAAAACTTCTTAGTTTCTCCCTCTACCCAATCCTGTTCCCCTCACTTGCATGCAAGACTTCTTTATTGCAGATGTTTTTCCCCCCTTTAAACCACCTGCATGCAAATCTCTGTTTCAGAATGTATTTCCAGGGAACCTGACCTAGACATGTGCCAACTGGCACAGAGGCAGAAAGAAACAGCCCCCTGTCTCCTCTCAGATGTTGGTATAGTGAGACAAGCAAATGGTGAGCTTGCTGATAGATATTATTATTAAATGTACAAATGTGTAAATAAATTTATAATTTATTTTAAATAGCTTTGATTTCAAATTGTAGATATGTAAATACATAATGGTGTTTTTCCCTTGTATTCTTGCCCCAGGTCCCACAAATATTTCGAGTAAGTCTGCCCTTCCTTCTTGATTTCTATTATATTTTCTAGTTTCTCGTATAGAGGAACATTATTGGTTTTATAATATCATCTTGTATCTGGCAAACAGGCTGAGCTGTCTAATTAATTTTACTGTTTTGCCTGATGATGCTATTGATTTGCTGTTACTGTTTTTTAACACCTGTAATAACTCCAGTAATAACTATTTAATTTTCCCCTAACACCCCCAATCTTCATATCTTTTACGCTTTTCTCGTTTCTTATGGTATCTGCTAAATTATGCAGCACCATGTTAAGCATTAGTAGCGACCATCTGGCATCCTTGTCTTATAGTGGTCTTCATGGAAGTGTGTCGAAAATGGCTCCAATAAGCACGATTTCTGTTGTACGATTTCTGTCATATAACCTTTAACTGGGTAAAACTGGCTCCTTTCCTTTTCTAGTTTTCTGAGTGTTTTCATGTAAATAGGTACTGAACTTTAACAAACGCTCTTTCTACATCTATTTAGATACATTTAGGATTTTTCTCCTTTAGACCATTAATATGATAAATGACAGTGATAGATTTTTTAAATGTAGAACCATCCTTGCATTTCTTGTATAAAGCTTGCTTGTACACAGGATATATAAATATGTAGTTTTAATAAAATGTAAAATTTGGCTAGCTGATGTTTTATTTAGGATTTTATATCCATGGGAATAACTGAAATGAGCTTGTAATTACCTGATCAAGGTTTCATTAACTTCATAAACTGTGTGCAAACGAATGAAGACCAACCAGATGAGAACAGACAAAGGCAATTAATTCAGAACTTGCTAGTAAGGGAGTCGGCCACCGGTATTTGCATTTTGACAGAGATTCAAAGGCAGGGAAAAGAGGGAGAAAGCTTCAGAGCAGAAAAAGGGAAGGCTATAGGTAAGCCCTTATTGGAGGCTGTTAGCCTGGGGAAGCAGGTTAACTCGAAGCAGGGTATCCTATGTGATTGGTTAGGGTGCATATTTAGCTTTATCTGGTTGGAACTAGGTGGAAAGCAGGAATAAAAATCAGGGATGTTGGCTGGGCGCGGTGGCTCACGCCTGTAATCCCAGCACTTTGGGAGGCCAAGGCGGGCAGATCACCTGAGGTCAGTTCAAGGCCAGCCCGGCCAACATGGTGAAACCTCATCTCTACAAAAATACAAAAATTAGCCAGGCATGATGGTAGGTGCCTGTAATCCCAGTTACTTGGGAGGCTGAGGCAGGAGAATTGCTTGAACCTGGGAGGCATAGGTTCCAGTGAGCCAAGATCGTGCCATTGCACTCCAGCCTGGGCAACAGAGCGAGACTCTGTCTCAAAAAAAAAAAAAAAAAAATTAGGGATGCTGTCAATTATTAATCAAGTCCTGGCTATTTTGGACTGATTGTTACATGGGTTATTGTTTGCTTCCTAGACTGTTTGCTAGAGATAGTGGTCTGACTTCCTCCAAGTCTAATTCGTAGATTGCAAGCTGGTTTTCTAGGTTGGTTACAATAGGTAACAGGTTAGCTTCCTAGGCTAGTTGCTGCAGATTGTGGTGCAGAGTTCTGTTTTCATATATACCCTGGCCATTGTCTATTTATATAGACAGTTTCAACTGAGTTGGACAACTTTCACTCTTTTAGTTTTCTGGAACATCTTATAAAAGGCAGATATTCTTCCTTGAAAGTTTGGTAAGATTTCTCTGAAAAACTGCCTGGGCCAAATTCTGGGCAGAGAGGGTTCTTGCTTACCCTTTGAGGTTTTTAAAATAATCTTTACTCTATTGAAATATTCTATTTATTCTTCCACCAATTGTTGCCCTTTATATTTTTCCAGAAATGTATCTGGTTCATCTAAGTTATATTTATTAGAAAACAGTCATAATAGCATTTTACAATTCTTTTAATCTCTAGGTCTATAACTGTTTTCCTCTTTATTATATATTTTGTGTATTTGTGTCTTCCTTCTTTTCTTGATCAGTTTTGCCAGAAGTCTATCTTCCTAATTTTTTTCAAACAGCCAAATATGTTTTTTTAATTAATATCCTGAAGTGCTTTGTGTTAGTTTGTTGGTATCTATTCCATTAAATTCTATTTTCGTCCTTCTTGCTTGAGTTTGCATTGTTGTTATATATTTTAATTTGTGGAGATAATTCCTAACTCATTTGTTCTCAATCTTCTTTGGGTTATTTACTTATTTATTTTTCAAACAATACCCAGTTCATGAGGTTTTTTTAAGAAATGTATTTAAATTTACTGTATGAATCTGTTCTCACACTGCTAATAAGGACATACCTGAGACTGGGTAATTTATGAAGAAAAAGAAGTTTAATGGACTCACAGTTTCACATGGCTGGGGAGGCTTTACCATGGCAGAAGATGAATGAGGAGTAAAGTCAAGTATTACATAGAAGCAGGCAAGAGAGCTGGTGCACGGAACTCCCATGTATAAAACCATCAGATCTCGTGAGACTCATTCGCTACCATGAGAACAGTATGGGGGAAACCGCCCCCGTGATTCAATTATCTCCACCTGGCCCTGCTCTTGACATGTGGGGATTATGACAATTCAAGGTGAGATTTGGGTGGGGACACAGAGCCAAACCATATCAAGCTATAAATGTCTTTCTAAGCTCTGCTTTAATTTGGCGCCCTGAATTTTGTCACTCGCGCAGGCAGAACAGTCACACAGAGTGAACCATTTTGCTCACTGCATAGGTGTGGATGAGCCAGTGAGAAAAGCTCTCTGCAGAAAGGAAGAAATGCTTTTTCTTTGTAGAAAAGGACCTCTAGCTCTCTCCTTCTAGGCCCTCAGGATTGTGACTGTCCAAATCAGGTGCCTCTGTCTGATTCAAATAGAGATGTCTTATAGGATAGTGAGAATCCTGAGGTGGGGCTATTGCTCAGCCCTAAGCATTTTATTTGTCTTATGATTTTGTTAACCCAGGAGTTACTTAGTAGCATTTTATCCAGTTTCCTTGTGTCTGGGATTTTGTTTGAGTAATATACTAGAGTAGATAGGGGCAAATAGACCAACAAGACTGAGGAGACAACTGAGAAATACTGTGCACCCTCGCACCTCTGGGCTCTTGAGATGTAACACAGGCAGTGCCAAACATTAATGGAGGAAAACAGAAGCACTTTAGGAAATGATGTGAAAAGAACTGAATCACTATTTAGGGAAAAACAAAACTGGATTTGCTCCTTTATCTCCTATGCAAAGATGAATGTCTGGTGGAAAAGAAAGAAACTGAAACCTAGTTGAAGAAAATGTAGGCATTCATCATTGTGAGCTCCAAGTTGGGGGAGATATCCACAAGGCTGAAAATGTATAAACCACATAGCAAAATGTTGATAAGTCTGACTATATCAAAATTAATTTATTTCAGCAGAAAAAGTTAGCAGGAGCTAACAGAGTAAGAGAAGATGTTTCCAATATCTATCCAAGGACTGTCCTAAGAACACAAGTAAATCAACATCAATGACCTCAAAAACAACATTGAGTAAGAAAACTAGAAAAAATACAATAGTTTCCCCTTATCCACAGTTTCGTGCTTTCCACAATTCCAGTTACCATGGCCCAAAAATATTCCATGGAAAATTCCAGAAATAAGCAATTCATAAGTTTTACATTGCATGCCATGTTGAGCAGCATGATGAAACCTCGTACTGCCCTGCTATGTCCTGCCTGGGACATGAATCATCCCTTTGTTCAGCCTATCTATGCTGTCTACACTACCCAACCGTTATTCATTTAGTAGCCCTCTAGGCTATCAGATCAAAAAAACCCATAAAAACAAACAAGCAAACAGCATAGTATATATAGGGTTTGGTACTATCTGAGGTTTCAGGAATTCATGGGAGGTCTTGGAACATATCCCCTAGAGACAATAGGGGACTATTGTATTAATATCACACATCACTCATATAAATTAGAAACACATATATGTACAAAGCTACATGTTTTACAAGAACATAGGCGTATTTAAGGTCACAGCTTAAACACAGTAAAGCTGGTAGGGATGGGGATAGGAAAAAGGGAACAGAGACTAAGAAAGAAGGGAAAAAAGAAAATAAGAGTGACTCACACCTCAGCTCAGAGAGTAAGGTCATCATTAGTCTATCCATGAGTAACTCAGTTCTCAGCAGAAAAAACAGTTTAGACCAGAAAACATTTGTAAAATGTCTATCTAGTACCATCACGTGCTAGTGATATAGTCATGTTAGTTGCTTTTCTACACTTATTGTGAAAATCCATGCCACATTGTGCAACCCAGCCTAGATCTGTTTCTTGTTTTGTTTTGTTTTGTTTTTTGAGACAGAGTCTCGCTCTGTCTCCCAGGCTGGAGTGCAGTGGTGCCATCTCTGCTCACTGCAAACTCCACCTCCCAGGTTCACGCCATTCTCCTGCCTCAGCCTCCTGAGTAGCTGGGACTACAGGCGCCCGCCACCATGCCCGGCTAATTTTTTGTATGTTTAGTAGAGACGGGGCTTCACCGTGTTAGCCAGGATGATCTCGATCTCCTGACCTCATGATCTGCCCACCTCGGCCTCCCAAAGTGCTGGAATTACAGACATGAGCCACCGCACCCGGCTATCTGTTTTATTTTTTTAATAAGCAAAAGCATTCAATCTTACCAGTCAGAATTTCCTTGTTATTAAAAATAAAATGGTAGAGCAAAATGCTGAATTGAGTATTTGAAATGAGACAGGCGTCATCTGGTTAATTTCTTTTAAAGACTTCTCTCCCCTAATAAAGAATGGAGTGAACAATTGGTTGTATTTGAGCTTTTAATTAGACCCAATATAATATGCTTACAAGTATTTTGCCTGCCAGGCATCGCAAAAATCACTCTGCTGATTTTACAAGAATTTAATACACGGGAACATAAGTTGGCTGGGATTCAATAAGAGATTATCTTGCTAAGTGAGAATAATGAAAAAAGCAAGGAGAAAACAACTTTATTGGAAGGGGTGGGAGGAAAGAAAAGGCAGGAAGTCACACTGGAAATGAGTTTCAGAAGTACAGAGTTATTTACTCAGGGACAGGTCCTGGTTTTGTGGGGCCTGACGCCTACCTACTTGGTGGAGGCAGGTGAGGGGAGTAAAATATTTAAGAAAAGAATATTAAAATATTAATATGAAACCAGTTATGATTATATTTATATCAAATGAGAAAAAAGTCTCAACAAACTACGAATTTTAAAAGATGATAGATATGTTAAACATAACAAATCTAGACAAATCTCATAATGTTTCTTAATGACTTGCCTGACCATCTCTACAATATTTGTTTTCTACATATTTTTTGACTGTGTAGACCTTATAGCCTTTTTCCGTGACGACAATTTCATAATGTTTTTTATATGGAGAGAATACAAAGACAAGCTAATCTTTTCCCTAGCAGAGATTATTAAAATTTATTTTTTATTACTTTTTATTTTTGAGATGGAGTCTCGCCCAGGCTGGAGTGCCGTGGTGTGATCTCAGCTCACTGCAGCCTCCGCATCCCAGTTTCAAGCTATTCTCCTGCCTCAGTCTCCCAAGTAGCTGGGACTACAGGCATGCCACCACACTCGGCTAATTTTTGTATTTTTAGTAGAGACAGGGATTCGCCATGTTGGTCAGGCTGGTCTCGAACTCCTGACCTCAGGTGATCTGCCCACTTCAGCTTCCCTAAGGGCTGGGATTACAGGTGTGAGCCAGCATGCCCATCCTTGTTACTCTTTCTTTTTAATTTTTTGTTTGTTTTTTGTAGAAACAGGGTCTTGCTATATTGTCCAGGTTGGTCTCAAACTCCTGGCCTCAAGCAATCCTTCCATCTTGGCCTCCCAAAGTTCATGTCAGTGGGATGAACACCAAAGTTTATGCCAGGCATGAACACCACATCGGGCATACAATTTCTCGTTATTAATAATCAGACTCATAAAATACATGATTTCACACATAGATTTACTCACTTGTATAGAACTGCTACAGGTTTGTGCCCTATAAATAGAGAAATGTTGATAAAATCTATTTCATATGATTCATTTCTAATTATATTTGTTGCATTATTGAGTAGATTCTTGACAGGAAAGAACTTCCGCATGAATCAGATGCTGGTGAGAACTGAGTGCTCTGCTTACCACTGTACGTGCCTGACGACTGGCAGAATGTTCTGTGGGTTGGCCTCTGGCCCTGCATGTTTTAAGCCTTTTTCTCTTCCACTGGCACATCTGGGCCAGTTGGCACAGGATACATTCTTATCACCATACCACCTCTGGTCCTCCAGCTTCATGTCTCCAATCAGGTCGGGTCAACCCAGTGGGCAATGAAAGTATTCCCTGGACATTATTCCTACACCAGGATGAACTGACAAGAACTCAGCATGGAAGTGACGTGAAACACAAGAATATATCCTGCAAAACCCAAACGAAATGAAATTTCCAGGTTAATATTCCCTTAGATGACCCCTGCAAACTGCCCACAGCTGTTCCAGGCCTCTTCACACTTGGGGAAGTCAGAAAGGAAATAAACGGCAGTCTTAACCAATGTGCAGCTTCAACATCGAACGGTCCTCAAATAACATCATTTCATTCAACCTTGTTTTCATATCACTTCGAGAGAAAAAAATGGATTTCTGGCCGGGTCTCACCACTGCCTATGTGGAGTTGCACATCTCCCGGCGTCTGCATGGGTCTTCTTCGAACACGCTGCTTCCCCACCACATCCCAAAGCTGTGCACACTGGGTTAACCGGCAACTACGTGGTCCCAGATCAAGTGAGTGTCGGGGGTTGTGAGTTGCCCTGCCATGGGATGGCCTCCTGTCCAGCGCCGGTTCCCACCGTGTGCCCTACCCTCCAGGGACCGGCTTCAGCCACCTGCAACCCAGAGCTGGAATAATAAGGTAAATAATTATTTCACTTGTTTTATTCATTTTTTTTTTTTTTTTTTTGAAATAGAGTCTCGCTCTGTCACCCAGGCTGGAGTGCAGTGGTGCGATCTCGGCTCACTGCAAGCTCCCCATCCCGGGTTCACGCCATTCTACCTCAGCCCCTCAGCTTCCCAAGTAGCTGGGACTACAGGGGCCCGCCACTACACCCGGCTAATTTTTGTGTTTTTAGTGGAGACGGGGTTTCACCGTGTTAGCCAGGGTGATCTCAATTTCCTGACCTCGTGATCCACCCGCCTCGGCCTCCCAAAGTGCTGGGGGGCATGAGCCACCACGCCCGGCCTGTTTTATTCATGTTTCTTAAATGAATGTATAGCTCACATTTATTTCAGTGTTTAATATTAGAAGCGTTTTGGTCTTTATTTAGAAGTTTGATGCTGTTCTTCTGACCAGATATATGCCATGGGAACTTAATTCTTGTTTTTATCTATTAGCCTATGGGAAAATCGGTTTCATTATAGGTTGTTTCACTTAAGGTTGCAGTTTCCAAGAACCTATTGATGACATTAAGTGAGTACTTGCTGTACTTCCATAGATTTCACAGACCTCAATGGCAAGGAAACACAGCACAAGGGCTCGTGCCAGGACTTGGAAAGCACAAAGCTGCAGATGCCTTAGCTTCACAGTGAATCTGCCTCTGACCCTAGAGGCCCGCAGACCTGGCTGATAATCAAACTCATCTGCAGGCCCTGTTAGAGAAATACGGACCCCAAGGTCCCACCTCTGGAGATTTTGCTTCGATAGTGAAAAGTGAAGTGGTGCTTATGAAAGCTAAGACGTTTGGGTAAGGTGTGCATGGAGGTGGGAGGGAGGAGGGGACAGATGCAACTTACTGAGCCTTCTAAAATCATTCTCTTCAGAGCTGGTCCTGGCACCCTGTGAACTGTCCATCACCTTTTTTTTTTTTTTTTTGACAAAGTCTCGCTGTGTGGCCCAGGTTGGAGTGCAATGGCGCAATCTCGGCTCACTGCAACCTCCGCCTCTTGGGTTCCAGCAATTCTCCTGCCTCAGTCTCCCAAGTAGCTGGAACTACAGGTGCATATGCCACCATGCCAGGCTACTTTTCTTGTGTTTTTAGTAGAAACGGGGTTTCACCATGTTGGCCAGGCTAGTCTGGAATTCCTGACCTCAAGTGATCTGCCTGCCTCCGCCTTCCGAAGTGCTGAGATTACAAGCCTGAGCTACCGCGCCCGGCCTGTCCATCATCTTTCAAAGCAAGCTGTTCAACCTGTGGCCCCCCCGGCCTAATGCAGCCTAGGATGGCTTGAATGTGGCCCAACACAAATTTGTAAACTTCCTTAGATGTTTTCGCGATTTTTTTTCTTTTTCTTTTTTTTTTTTTTTTTTTTTTGCTCATCAGCTTTTGTTAGTGACAGTGTATTTTATGTGTGGTCCAAGATAATTCTTCCTCCAATGTGGCCAAGGAAAGCCAAAAAATTGAGCACCCCTGTAAAGTCTCCTGGTATTTCAAGAAATGATGGCCAGGGCCAACTTCTCCAAATTGCTATTGCTGCAATTCCATCACAAACACACACATCCTGCCTCTCCCTTTGCATTCCTATTCTGGTTGGGTTTTTTGTTTGTTTGTTTGCTTTATTTTTTGTTTTGTTTTGTTTTGGTTTTGGTTTTGTTTTGTTTTGTTTGATGGAGTCTTGCTGTGTTGCTCAGGCCGGAGTGCAATGGTGCAACCTCGGCTCACTGCAACCTCTGCTTCCTGGGTTCAAGCAATTCTCTGCCTCAGCCTCCCGAGTAGCTGGAATTATAGGTGTCCGCCACCACACCTGGCTAATTTTTGTATTCTTAGTAGAGACGGGGTTTCACCATCTTGGCCAGGCTGGTCTTGAACTCCTGACCTCGTGATCCACCCGCCTCAGTCTCCCAAAGTGCTGAGATTACAGGTGTGAGCCACTGCGCCCAGCCTTAATGAAAACTTTTTTTCCCCTCGAGATGGAGTCTTGCTCTGTCGCCCAGGCTGAAGTGCAGTGGCATCATCTCCGCTCACTGCAACCTCCGCCTCCTAGGTTCAAGCGATTCTCCTGCCTCAGCTTCCCAAGTAGCTGGGATTATAGGCACACACCACCAAGCCCGACTAATTTTTGTATTCTTAGTAGAGGCGGGGTTTCACCATGTTGGCCAGGATCGTCTCAAACTCTTGACCTCGTGATCCCCCCGCCTCAGCTTCCCTAAGTGCTGGGATTAGAGGCATGAGCCACCACGCCCGGCCCTGACTGTTTTTAAGTAAGGGACATGAGTGTGTGTGTGTGTCACACAACACACACACACACACACACACACACACACACACACACACACACCTGTGTCTTCCTCTAAATTACTACATCAGGGCAAATGTTAAATCAGGAGCTGAACCTGTTTATTGGAATCTGGAGCTGGTCACTTGGAAACTGGGAGTAGTTGGTCTTCTCTTTGTGTTCTAGAACGGAGGCAATTATACTTCCACTCATCTCCCATGCAGACAGTTCAGGTGAGAAATTAAATCAATCCACTCCACCCCGAGTTCATACGAAGCTCCTTAAATCCTAAGCATAGCTTTCCATTTAAAAAATAAGTCTTTATTTCTGCCCAACTGGAGAACAGGCTTATAACTATAAGCCTGAGATATCATTTGAAAAATCAAATACTAACTAAATAATATTCTTAAAACAGTAGCAACCCTTGTCATTATTATTTATTTATTTACTTTTTGAGACAGAGTCTCGATTTGTCACCCAGGCTAGAGTGCAGTGGCATGATCTCAGCTCACTGCAACCTCCACCTCCCGAGTTCAAGCGATTCTCCTGCTTCAGCCTCTCAAGTAGCTGTGACTGCAGGTGCCCACCACGCCTGGCTAATTTTTTTGTACTTTCAGTCGAGACGGGTTTTCGCCACGTTGACCAGTCTGTTCTCGAACTCCTAACCTCAGGTGATCCACCCGCCTCGGCCTCCCAAAGTGCTGGGATTATAGCCTGGCTCCTTGTCATTAAGTCTGTCTCTCTTTTTGACATCTTTGCGCCTAAGTGTACAGGCTTCAGAACAGACTGCCTTTGTCCACATTCTTGTTTTATTCCTTACCATTATGTCCCCCTTGCAAGCTATTTAAGCTCTCTGAGCTTCAGTTACCTGGTCTGTAAAACAGGAGCAGTACATAACTAGCTGATAGGGCTGTTAGGATTGGATGAAATTGTGTTTGTAAAATGCCTAGTGCAACATTTGAAATTTGCTCAACAAATCAGTTAATATTTTCACTATGTTACTATTCGTACTTTCAGAATAAATGAGAAGGACATGCAAATGAGAAAAAGAAAGAGAGCCCAGGGTTGTTAAGGTTGTTAAGCCTTAACAGGACGTTATCAAACACTGCGAATAGGAAGACCGACAAAGATCATTTAGGAAGTAAGTTGATAGTGTTTATCAAAATTTAATCAGTACATATCTAATTTCTAGGAACCTGTTGCAGATGGATCCAAACTAATTTTACTGGGCAACAACTGTGAGGTTCTCTTGATAAAATTCAGCTGACTGCAGTGACTAGAGGTAGATGATACAACCATACAACCTTAACACGAAGAGCCACACACCTCAACTGTGGGCTCCTGATTAGGCCACTTCAAATACTAACTGCCTCTAGGGTGTAGAGATGAAAGATAAACTATCATACACACTACTAATGCTCATGGTAGATATGATCAATTGGGTACCTCTTTCTTTTTTTTCTCTTTCTTTCTTTCTTTTTTTTTTTTTTTTTTTGACACAGTCTCGCTCTGCTGCCCAGGCTGGAGTACAGTGGTGCGATCTTGGCTCACTACAACCTCCGCCTCCTGGGTTCAAGAGAGTCTCCTGCCTCAGCCTCCCAAGTAGCTGAGATTACAGGTGTGCACCACTGTGCCTGGCTAATTTTTGTATTTGTAGTAGAGGTGGGGTTTCACCATGTTGGCCAGGCTGGTCTCTAACTCCTGACTCAAGTGATCTGCCTGCCTCGGCCTCCCAAAGTGCTGGGATTACAGGCATGAGCCATCATGCCCAGTCAAACTACTCTTTCTAAATATGCCTTTGTCGGGGAGGAAAAAATCATTTTCCTTCTACCCTTTTAGGTTCTCAGCTGAGGCTCTGACAGGTGAACAGGAAAGAAACAACAGAGGTTTATCAACATGTGTATACACATGGGAAAAATTCAGGGATGAGTATCCCAAACAGGCAGCTAGAACTTGGACTTAAATAGCACCTTTTTAAAAAAAACAATAAATTTCAAAGACATAACAAGACAAAGCAGAAAAACTTTGAGTTTCTAGGGCAGCAAATTGTGGACAGGTAAATATATGGAAAGTCAGCACCAGTCAGTAAAATTTGTTTTATGAATCTTCTGATGCTGTCTTTTCACTGATAAGGGTCTAGGATTATCAGCGATTAATTATTGTACAAATTCATATCCTGATTTTAGGCAAATAGGGAAAAGGATGACAGCTTTCCGTGTATCTTCTTCTTCTCAGTTGTCTTTAGCTCAAAAGAATCCTTATGCCCAAGTGGCATATTTTGGGGTGGCAAATTCTGCTATCCTTTACCTTCCTGTACTGCACAGTCTAGAAAACTAAAAATTACATTCCCTAGCTTCTCTTGCAGCTGAGATTTGGAGGGAGAATTCAGTCCCACCAAAGTCACATCAGATAATTTCCAAAATATTCCCCCCCTTTTTTTTTGGATAAAGGCTAAGATGAAGGACGTGCTTAGTGTGAGGTCCAGATGGCCTACTGTTAATAACTGAGGCCCAGGATCTGGCCAGCTTACCTGTCCCCAGGCAGGGCAGCACAGGACTGGCAGTGGCCTTCCCTACTGGGACTGGGGAGTTGGGGCTCAGCTGGTAACATTTAGGGAGGGCCTGTAGAGGCTGAGGAACATCGGTGATTTTTGCAGACAGCTCACTCCCAGGAGGAAGAAAGGGAAACCCTGGGCTGAGCACACCTAGAATTTTTCCCAAATTTGCCTGCCAGGTTAAACTACCTCTTTCCTCTCCCAGCCACTGCAGAAAGTCAGAGAGGCCAGGGTGTTACAACCGCACATAGGAGAGAATCACCAAGGAGGGTGAAAGGGTTTAGTTACATATGTTGGCAGGAAGTCTGGTGAAAAGGGACAAAAAGAACTGTCACAATTTACTGTATATACTCCCGTTTAAAATTAATTTTTATAAAAATCCTGTATTCATGTACAATTTGTATAGTTAAAATAGAAAGAAAAAGAAACCTACCACTTTGGTGTAGGATGGAGTAGCCTACAGCACATCAAAGATCCTGCCAAGAAAAATTGGAAAATCTAGATTACAGTAATTTAAAAAGAAAAAAAAATCTTTTAAATGCATCAGAGGGCTGGGTGAAGCAAAAAGGATTAGAAGAGGCCCCACTCTGGAGAAGGGAGAACTGCAGAGAGGTGAGCTGTTAACTAGCAGCCACTTATCCCGTGGGGGGCCCTCATCCTGCCACTGGGCAGAGGAAAAGTCACTTCCTGGGATAGCCCCATCTAAGGCCAGCTTTCCTCTTTTATTCTTCATCACAACAGTCTCAGGGTTTGTGCTGCAATTTGTCATTAAACGTCAACTTCATTGCATTTTTGTCTCTCTGTGTGTGTACTGTAACCTTCATGTGGGCAGGAAGAGTCTGTCCATCTTGTTCATTGTTGCATTATTCCCAGGCCTGGTATACGGTAGATGCTTAGTAAATATGTGTTGGGTTGGATTGGAATGAATGCAATGGAATATGAACAGTGAAAGCTTTCCAACTCAGATTTCCTGGATTCTAAAGGCCCCTTTTCTCCCCGGAGGCTCTGTTCCCTTAAGGCTTTGTCAATAGGGCCAAACCTAAGCTCCTTCTGATAGAATGGCATCCTCTGAGTCCTGCTCTAACACCCCCAGGGCTTGGAAGTGGGTGGGGTTGCGAGCCTTATCCAAAACCCTCTAATCTCCCAGGCCACACCCAAGCTAGCACCTCCAGGCCCTTCTCTCCCTAACCACAGAATGCCTTGCAGCTCTAACAGAAAAAGTGTAAGAACTTCTGTTTTGAGGGCCTACCTGACATCCAGTTTCTGTTTAATTCAACCCGTTTCTCAATCTCTCCAAAGCCCTGCAGGTTCCTCAAGTCCACGTGCTCTCAAACCCTTGCCCCAGATTCTTTTTTTTTTTTTTTTTTTTTTTCTTTTTTGAGACGGAGTCTCGCTCTGTCACCCAGGCTGGAGTACGGTGGCGCGATCTCCGCTCACTGCAAGCTCCGCCTCCCGGGTTCGTGCCATTCTCCTGCCTCAGCCTCCCGAGTAGCTGGGACTACAGGCGCCGCCACCTCGCCCGGCTAATTTTTTTTTTTGTATTTTAAGTAGAGACGGGGTTTCACCGTGTTAGCCAGGATGGTCTCGATCTCCTGACCTCGTGATCCGCCCGTCTCAGCCTCCCAAAGTGCTGGGATTATAGGCTTGAGCCACCGCGCCCGGCCTGTCCACCCTCAGTCTTATTGCCGGGCCTCTGGGCCCACCTTCCCCATTCTCACTGAACCCTGGACCAACCAACCCTCTGGGGGTCCCACCCAGGGGGAACCCACACCCCATGAGTGAAGACGGTACAGAGAGAAAAAATCTAAATGGAAGTCTGCAGTTGCTGGGTACTTTAAAAATGTCTTTCTAAGGTCGGGCGTGTTGGCTCATGCTGTAATCCCAGCACTTTGGGAAGCCAAGGCGGGTGGATCACAAGGTCAGGAGTTCGAGACCAGCCTGGCCAATACGGTGAAACCCCGTATCTATGGAAAATACAAAAATTAGCCCAGAGTGGTGGTGCACGCCTGTTGTCCCAGCAACTCAGGAGGCTGAGGCAGGAGAATCGCTTGAACCCAGGAGGTGGAGGTTGCAGTGAGCCAAGATCGTGCCACTGCACTCCAGCCTGGCAACAGAGCGAGACCCTGTTTAAAAAAAAAAAAAAAAAAAAAAAAAAGTCTTTCTAAGAGCAGCTTGACATTCTCGAAACTTTATTCTTGCGCATTTGAAGTATTTTATTTTCCTTTCCAGGTGTAAAAAGCCCAAGACTGAAGCCAGGAAAAATGAATTCTGGTCCTGGTTCTGCTGCTATGTGATATTGGACCATCTGTTTTCTGATGGAAACCTGGCTCATTTGCTTTGGGGTTGGTCCTCTGATATCCAAGCAGGGACTTTGATTTTCTTGTGAGCACTCAGAGGCTGTCAGGCTCAGGGAAACCTACATACGTGGTCCACATTGAAATGAGGGTCTAAAGCCTTGATGTAAGCACGAAAGCGCGCGGGCAGCATGCAGCCCTATAAGCAGGCATTGATCCTCAATGGGTCAATGGGTTAAGGTTTATCCAGCCCCAGGAGGGCCCAGGTCCCCGCTGGACCAGAGAAACCCCTTTAGGCTTGTGTATTAGCCCTTTTTCACACTGCTGATAAAAACACACCAGAGACTGGGCAATTTACACAAGAAAGACATTGAATGGACTTACAGTTCAACATGGCTAGGGAGGCCTCACAACCGTGGTGGAAGGCGAAAGGCACTTCTTACATGGCGGCAGCGAGAGAGTAGATGAGGAAGAAACGAAAGCGGAAACCCCTTATAAAACCATCAGATCTCATGAGACTTATTCACCACCGTGAGAATGGTATGGGAGAACCGCCCCCATGATTCAATGACCTCCCACCAGGTCCCTCCCACAGCATGTGGGAATTATAGGAGTACAGTTCAAGATGAGATTTGGATAGGGACACAGCCAAACCGTATCAGCTTGTTAGGCCTCTCCAGAAATGGAGAATTTTCTTTTATATCACTTTGGTACTTATAGAGGCTTCCTGTGTGCCAGGTCTGTTCTAAGCACTTTACACCTGATGGCCCATTTCATCCTCATGACAAACCTATGGAGTAGATATACTTTCCCTGCCAAGAGCTCCAAACTGTGAGGCCTTGGGAAGGTAAGGCATTTACTCAAGGTGAGCACTTCCTACAGTAAGAGGCAATGTGGCTCCAGGGTCCATGTTCTTACCCACAGTGCTGGTGATTTTTCTACAGGCACCAGAAGAGCCTCCTCATTCGCGGTTTGGGTTCCCTGGTCATTTGATCCCTGGTGGACAGTGCTAAATGTGGGCATGCTGCTCACTGTAGTTTAGTCACACCTTAGTCTCATGGTTTGGTTTTTCTGGAGAACCCTAACTAACACAGTACCTACAGGGTGTTCTGTAAATATACATGGTTCATCAATGCATGGATTTGATTTTGGTCTTTTGAGTCTCCTCTGGGCATCAGTCTACAACTCATCTTGGGGGTGGGTTATACCTGCAAATAGTCCATCTCATTAACTACTTTCTTCCTAGTTTCTCAGTGAGTGACATTTTCCTGACCTCTTTTCCAGAATCCAGAAGCAATTTTCCAAAGCCCACTTCCTAAAGGAGGCCCTCACCCACAGCAGTATATATCCAATAGGGGTCTTTCCTTTCCTTGAACCCTTATGAAATCTTTCTAGTCTCTTTTTTTTTTTTTTTTTTTTTTTTTTGAGACAGGGTTTCACTCTTGTTACCCAGGCTGGAGTGCAATAACGCAATCTCGGCTCACCGCAACCTCCACCTCCCGGGTTCGAGCTATTCTCCTGCCTCAGCCCCCTGAGTAGCTGGGATTACAGGCACGCACCACCACGCCTGGCTAATTTTGTATTTTTAGTAGAGATGGGGTTAGTCAGGCTGGTCTCAAACTGCTGACCTCAGGTGATCCACCTGCCTTGGCCTCCTAAAGTGCTGGGATTACAGGCGTGAGCCACTGCGCCCGGCCAAATCGTTCTAGTCTTTCAAGAGTAAACTGATATACAGCTCTCCAGTTACTTTATTTGTGTCATTTCATTTAATGGTTCATTTTATTTTATTTTATTTTATTTTATTTTTTGAGACAAGATCTGTCTCTATCACCCAGGCTGGAGTCCAATGGTGCGATCTCAGCTCACTGCAACCTCTGCCTCCCGGGCTCAAGCCATCCTCCCACCTCAGCCTTCTGAACAGCTGGGACTACAGGTACATACCACCACACCCAGCTAATTTTTGTATTTTTTGTAGAGACAGTCTTGCCATCTTACCCAGGCTGGTCTCCAACTCATGAGCTCATATGATTTGCCTGCCTCAGCCTTCCAAACAGCTGGGATTAAAGGCGTGAGCCACCATGGCTGGCCTTCACAGTTCTTTTTAAACCTCAATCTAGAAATGGAAATCTCAAGCAAAAGAGGGCAGATGTTTTTATGTAAGGCCCTCAAAGGAGATAAGGAAGTCCAAGAAATTTTCCAAATGGAGTTGCAAGCAGAGAGAATATGGAGACTTAAAAAGGTGTTGGATCTCAACAGGAGCTGTTATTTGTTTGCAGATTTGCCTGTGATCTTCTTGTGGGCCTAAGTACTCCCCATTGTCACTGCTATAGAGCCGGGACCCAGCCCAGTGCCGGGTCAGAAGGAGCTCTGTTAGTGCTTATGAACTGTGTTAAATTGGAACTTTCAACCAATTCAATACGGTCACAACGGGTTGGCTCCTAGTAAGCTGCTCAATAAGTGTTTCTTCAGGTGACGATGGCAAATGAAAGGCAGTAAGGCCCATTGATTTCAGATCCAGAGTTTGGGACTCAGAACTATATAATCCTGGGGTCAAATCCCAGCTTTGCTTGCTTCTTTCTGCATGCTCTGAGCCTCTCCCCTGTAGAGAACCTATTTCACAGTATTGCTATGAAAATGACATGAGATCATGCATGTGAAATTTATCATAGTATTGCTCATAATACTACCTTGGGCTGGGAACTATTCCCAGGCTTTCTCATTTAATCCTCTTGCAATTCAAAGAAGAAGGCACTCTTAACTGCCCCACTTCTTACAGATTAAGAAGTTGAGGAACAAGGGCCGGAGCGGCATCTCCAAGGTCACAAAGCTAAGAGTGGGTATAGAACGCAGGTGCAGTGGCTGGTCTTTTTATTTTTATTTTTATTTATTTATTTTTTTATTATACTTTAAGTTCTAGGGTACCGTTAAGGGAGAGCTACGAAGTCCCACATGTGGGCAGTAAGTACTCAGTAAAAGTACACTGTTGCTGTTACTGCTGCTGCCGTTATGCTGGACAGCCGGGGAAAGTGAGGGGCAGAGAACTTGGGTCCCCATAGCTACTCCATAACAGGGCCAGAACCACGGGTGGCTCCAACATTCAGACCTGGGGCACCAAGCCTCGTTGCTTGTTTCTTAACTGCTTTCTCCAAGGCCTGCCCTGGGCAGCCACACCCAGAGTTCTCACCACACCCTGGAGCTCTTGCCACCCAGAAGTTCTCGCCACACCCTGCCTGCTCCCGGAAGGTAACAGGGCCATTGAAGAAGGGCTGCATTGTTGTGGCCTTGGCCGCAGCCCTGAAGGCCAGGAGGACAAACACGTTGTCTTCTAAGTACTGCAAATCAATATACAGTAAAAGTCAGAATAAAGGCCCTCTTGAACTTCAACTGACCTCAACTCCAACGACTGGCCCTGAGGACAAATACCCAGGAACCTGATTCCCGGAGAGAATACCTCTGCATGGCATCCAGTTGCTACCTGGCAGGAGGGTGTTTGCTTTGGGGGAGGTGGGGGCAGGGGTATCAAGTTCTCCTGGGGAAGACAGGAAGTTTGCCAGCGCCACCCAGAGCAGAAAAAAAGTGTGACGGTATCAATAAAGATGACAATAGCAAGAGATTTCCTTTTTTCCTCAGAGTCCTGGCCTGCATGAATAGGTGAAATCACAACAGCTAAGATTCAGTTAGTGCTTACTGCGTGGGCCACGTGCTGCGCTTAGAACCACATGCATTGGTTCGTTGAATGCGCTTAACAACCCTATGGCATGCATTTTATTATTTTCATTTTTCAGGTGAGAAAATCATGGTACAGAGAAAAGGAAATTGCCTCCCCAGGGACTGCTCAGCCGCCAGGAAGCAGAACTAGAGTCTGAACCCAAGCGATCTTCTATGGCCCTTCCCTGCAAGCTGGCAGTGGGGTATTTCTCTTTATGGTCCCTCTCATTTAATTTTGAATCAGATGTCTTATGCCAAAGTATATACAGAAAGGGCACCACTTTGGAAGGTATACTATAACAAAATACCATAAACTGGCTGTTTTGTTTGTTTTTTGACCGAGTCTCACTCTGTTGCCCAGGCTGGAGTGCAGTGGCACAATCTCAGCTCACTGCAAGCTCCACCTCCTGGGCTCACGCCATTCTCCTGCCTCAGCCTCCCAAGTAGCTGGGACTACAGGCACCGGCCACCACGCCCAGCTAATTTTCTGTATTTTTTTTTTTTTTAGTAGAGACGGAGTTTCACCATGTTAGCCAGGATGGTCTCCATCTTCTGACCTCATGATCTGCCCGCCTCAGCCTCCCAAAGTGCTGGGATTACAGGCGTGAGTCACCTCACCCAGCCAACTGGGTGTCTTATAAACCACAGAAATTCATTTCTCACCGTTCCGGAGGCTGCAACTCCAAGATCAAAGCACAGGCAGAGCTGGCATCTGGCAAGGTTCTGCCCTCTAGTTCATAGATTGTGCCTTCTCACTGTGTCCTCCCAAGGTGGACGGGGTGGGAGGTCTCTCTTGGGCATCTTTCATAAGGGTACGCCTCCCATTCAGGAGGCCTCTGCCTTCATGACCTAATCACCTCCCAAAGACCCAGCTCCTAATACCATCACCTTAGGGGGTAGGATTTCAGCATATGGATTTTAGGGAAACACAAACATTCAGACCATAGCAGAGGGGCTAAGAGACCCCTGAAGCCTGCTAGGGCTCCTGAGAGCAGCTGACAAATGTATAGGATTTTGAAGAAACTTTTCAAGTCCCAGGGCAACCAACTTTGTTCCTGCTCTGAGTCTGAGAGGTCCCCATTAAGTTAGCCCTCTCATTCAGTCTTTTTTTTTTTTTTTTTTTTTCCCTTAAATTTTGAGACAGGATCTCACTCTGTGACCTAGGCTAGAGTGCAATGGCACAACCACAGCTCACTGAAGCCTCCACATCCCAGACTCAAGGGATCCTCCCACCTCAGCCTCCCCAGTAGCTGGGACTACAGGTACGCGCCACCGTGCTTGGCTAATTTTTGTATGTTTTTGTAGTGATAGGGTTTTGCCATGTAGCCCAGGCTGGTCTGGAACTGCTGGGCTCAAGTGGTCCACCCGCCCTGACTTCCCAAAATGCTGCCACTACAGGCCTGAGCCCCTAACTCAGTCTTTACTGCAGAGCATTAAAAGGGTGGAAGGAGCGCTTCACTGAGCCGTTCTCCTCCCCCCACCACCACGAGAGGTACAAATTCTACCAAACCTCGTCTCCTGGCCTCTCTGCCTCTGGTGCAGGTTGAGGTTTGGCCTTCAGGGACTGCTTCTGTGAGCTAGTTTCTTGCAAAGGATGTGACAAACGTCACTAGAGAGGACACACCTCAGCACGTGTTCGAAAGGGCTAATGTGGTGAGTTCAGCACTGGCCCCATCAGCATGCAAACCATGTGAGAGGACTCATGCATGGGAGGCCACCCATGAGCAGGGCTATTTTAATAGAATGTCTTCGGGATGTGTTAAGAAAAACCCCGGCTTGGAGTGTTTGTGGTTCATCTGGAACCAGGCAGTGCTGTTGTAAGTTTGGGGCCTATAGGGGCTTCTTGGGTTTCTGCTTATTGATACCCATTTCAGGTCCTCCAAGAACAGTCCTGAATCATTCCCTTGGCTATGTCCATGTACCGCATCATTCCTTTGAGTAGTACACTGTAAATACTTAAAGAATGCTGGAGAAAGTTTTGAGATCAGACCCTTTCCCACAAAAGTCAGGAGTTCCAGCTCTCAATAAGCGGAGGTATCTGTGGTTAGGGGGAGCCCAGAAAATGTGGGCTATGTGCGCCCCCTGCTGGAGAGGGAGGCCCAGGCACGTGGGGCTTCTAGTTCAGGGCCCGGGTCCTCTTGAGGGTTCTCGGAGCACCTCCTCCCGGCTCAAACGGCTCCTCTTCCTGTCCTTTCAGGACTGCCTTGCGTGAGAGCAGGGCTGCTAAGGGTAACGTGGCAATCTAGAACCAGATTGCCGGGGTTCAAATCCTGCTTCTGCAACTGCTGTGTAACTTTCGGCAGGTCATTAAACCTCTCTGTGCCTCACCTTCCTCATCTGTAAAGTTGGGATGATCGTATTGGAGCCTCCCTCACGGAGTACTTATGAGACATAAACGAGATAACATCTCAAACACTGAGGCACAAACGAGGCAACATGTCAAAACACTTAGAATAGTGCCTGGCACACGGGGAGTGTTATGTGTTAATTAAATATTGATTATTGCTATTATTAATATCATCATCATAATTCTCCTGGTTATTAATAAAATATAAGAGAAAGTTTCTCTCCTCTCTCTCAACCCAAAGGGCCACTTTCACGGGCATCAGAAATTCTAACAATCCCAGAGCTAGGATTACAGGCATGAGCCACAGCACTAGGCTCATTATTCTAGATACTAAGAGAAGGGAAGAAACTGCTAACACTATTCCAATAAAAACATCTTCCTCAAAGAAAAAGGGTAAGCGGCCGGGCGCAGTGGCTCACGCCTGTAATCCCAGCACTTTGGGAGGCCGACGCGGGCGGATCACGAGGTCAGGAGATCGAGACCATCCTGGCTAACACGGTGAAACCGCATCTCTACTAAAAATACAAAAACTAGCCGGGCGAGGTGGCGGGCGCCTGTAGTCCCAGCTACTCGGGAGGCTGAGGAGGGAAAATGGCGTGAACTGAGGAGGCGGAGCTTGCAGTGAGCTGAGATCGCACCACTGCACTCCAGCCTGGGCGACAGAGCCAGACTCTGTCTCAAAAAAAAGAAGAAAGAAAAAAGGTAAGACAAGCCCAGTGGCCATGCCTGTAATCCTGGCACTTTAGGAGGCTAAGGTGGGAGATCACTTGAGGCCGGAAGTTTGAGACAAGTCTGGGCAACCTAGCAAGACTCCCTCTCTACAAAAAAATTTAAAAATTGACATATGCCTGTGGTCCCCGCTACTCGGGAGGCTGAGGTGTGAAGATCATTTGAACTCATGAGTTTGAGGCTACAGTGAGCTGTGATTACACCACTGCACTGCACCTTGGGCAACAGAGTGGAACACTGTCAATAAATAAATAAATTTTAATTAAAAAGAAAAGGAAAAACGATAGAATAACTTTCACATCAGCCAGGCACTTCCACAGTTTGTTGGGCTTGTTGGTTGTCTCTGATAGCAAAATAATCTATAGACTGCCTTTTATTTCTGCTTTGGGGAAAATTTAATAAAGGTTGATTTCTGAGGTAGGTAGCAATACGTAACCTCAATTTAACAATTTGTTTTCTTGAAAATTTGAAGATTATACATATGTCTGTTCACATGTATGCATATGCCTTACGTATACACACACATATGTGTATTTGTGCAAACAGGTATACATCTATATTCCATTTTAGGCATTTGGCATATACTTACAAGGATACATAAACATATATATTGTGAGCATGTTTAAGACTTTATAGGCCAGGCTGCTAGCTCACATCTGTAATCTCAGCAGTTTGGGAGGCCGAGGCAGGTGGATCACTTGAGATCAGGAGTTTGAGACCAGCCTGGCCAACATAGTGAAACCCCGTCTCTACTAAAAACACAAAAAATTTAGGCAGACATGGTGGCGTGCACCTGGAGTCCCAGCTATTTGAGAGGCTGAGGCACGAGAATTGCTTGAACTTGGGAGGTGGAGGTTGCAGTGAGCCAAGATTGCACCACTGTACTCCAGACTGAATGACAGAGCAAGACTCTGGAAAAAAAAAAAAAAAAGATTATATAAATACATATATACAGAATGCCTTATAGATGTTTATGCCCCTTTGAGTGGAACAGTGATGGTTGTGGGGAGGAAGGCACACGTGGAAGAGGTAAAAATAGCCATAGGGTTCCCCAGGGGATGATATTTTCAAGAAATTTTGAAGTTCAGCATGGTGCAGCTTAGAAAGGGAGGTGATGGTGGTGATAGTGGTGGTGGTGGTAGTGGTGTCGATGATGGTGATTGTGGCGGTGATGGTGGTGGTGGTAATGGTAGTGGTGATCGTGGTGGTGATGATGGTGGTGGTAATGGTGGGATGGTGGTGGTGGTGGTGGTGATGATGGTGGAGGTGGTGGTGATGGTTGTGGAGGTGGTGGTAGAGGTGGTGGTGGTGATGGTGGCAGTGGTAATGGTGGTGGTGGTGGTGATGGTGGTGGAGGCAGTGGTGGTGGTGGTAGAGGTGGCAGTGGTGGTAGTGGTGATGGTGGTGGTGCTAGAGGTGGCGGTGATGATGGTGGTGCTGGTGGTGGTGGTAATGATGGG